>NC_044989.1:87728227-87830034 GCF_008728515.1 Papio anubis
ACCCAGTACCTCAGTTGAAAATGCAGAAATCACCGGTCTTCTGTGTCGCTCGCGCTGGGAGTTGGAGACTGGAGCTGTTCCTATTCGGCCATCTTGCTCCACGATAAGTATTATTGAATTTGACAAAAATAAAACCCCCATTGATAATTGAATCTTTCATTAAGTTTTACAGCAAAAACAGAAGAAAACACAAGCCTGATCAAAAATTTTCCATAAAATAAAAATGGAAATGGGAGAGGGAGGTGTATAACTGTGCTATATAGAAAATCAATCTAGAAATTATATTGGCTTAATGAGATTTGTTCCTAAAAATATTCTCTTGGTGAAAATGTATTAATATTAGTATAATTCTATTTTTTAAATTTTCTGTTTATAAATCCAGAGTTCAAATAGCTTCAGGTCAGTATAATGTTGTATCATCTAGATTCAGTGCAGAAAAAGAAAAAAACACTTAGATATTTCAAAAAGAGAGTGTATTGCAGGGAATGAGGTACTTAGAGGAAAGGGGGTGGAGTCAGAGGCCACCTCTATACTCTTGGTCAGGCTCCCTGGGAAGTCGCAATCCAGAGGTCAGAAGGCTGCAGGAACCTGCTGCTGCTAGCACAGATGACAGGCAGAGCATGGGAAATATTGCTGGCCACTGTAAAACTCCCATCTGCTAAAGCTGCCAAATCTCTTGCAAATTTGGCCATTGGCAGAACCTTGACCTTGATGGCAAGGGAGTTGGGGAAATGTAGCTCTCAGGCTTCTAGCCTCTGCAGTACACTCGAGTGCATAGAAGGGGGTAGGAACAAACGCAGGCCACCTTTAAACAATATCCAGCACAGGAGGATCAAAATGTCTTGGGTCCAGATAAAGAGTCTCCACAAGGTTAACTTGACCAAGGTCGCTGTTGGAGGCATTGGGGTTGTGGGGATTGATGGAGAGAGTGTCTGTCCTCTCAGAACTCACAGTGGATGGAGGAAGACAGATACAGAGAGTCTCTTATAAAACATGGCAACATTTGCAAAAACGATTAAGCTTGGAGTAAAGCAGCGAGAATGGAGCAATTCACACTTCTTGAAACAGGTGGAGTCAAGGAAAAGCTGGAAACATCAACAGTCTTTAGTTGGCTGTTGAGAAGTGGCTGCATTCACATGGTGGGGAGAACTGGGGCTTGCCAAGAAGAGGAAACAGCCAGAGCAAAGGTTTGCAGTGTCTTCTGCATTGAACACACCGTGTCCACCATGTCCAACTCACCAACATAGGACTTAGTGAGTAGGGCTGCACTCAGTAACCAGGTTAGAGAAACCACTGTGAGCCAGCTTCCCCAGGAGCATGGTTTTTCAGGGCTGACTTCAATCCTTTCCTCCCCTGCACAAATTCAGCCCTTTATTGTAGTTAATCCACCTTCCAATACCACTTTCTGCTTTTTTGGCTCCAATTTCCCAAACATCCAATGAGTAAATGCTTTTTATAATCTTCCAGATCTTTCAAATCTCTCTCTCTAGTTAGCAGTTCCTGGGGCATGGCTGCTTCAGCTGTTGCAGCACTGAGAGATGGGCTGGATTTTTCCAAGCATAACTAGATTCTCACAGCTCTCTGAGAGGGTCCCTGACCCTGGCCCAACATCCCCACTGATTCCATGGGACCAGATGTTAACTACCTTGAAGAAAAACTGGCTCACTTGAAACTGAAAAATGAAAGTAAAACAAATCATTAAAAGGAATGGCTGCAGAGAACAGAACAGAGCTTACTAAAGCCATTCACATTTGACAACTCTGAAGTGGGTACAATCATGCCCATTTTACAGATGAGACAACTGAGTCCTACCTGGGGAGAAAGTGGTACAGTTTACCACTTAAGTGATAAATTTAAGTCCTCTGCTTCTGAGTCTAGTGCTCTTCCAACTGAGCCACATGACAAACCTCTCATTTGATAGTCCTTGTCACCTATCTTCTTTGATGTTCAACTTTGGAAGAATGTACTATAGTTAATCTCTAAATAGGGACACTTTTGATGGTGACCAGTGGCAAACTGGATGAGATATCAGGACAAAAGATGCGAGCCTAACTATCCTAGTCAAACTGGGCTGTACGTGTACTGGGCTGCACCCTATTATATTGGGTAGAATTTGACATGCAGAAGGAAAAAAGATGCATGCACATCATCTATCTAGAAAAACAAAGGTGTGGGCAGATTTGTCCTAGACAGAGTTCAGGACACGGGTTACTTCTAGGCATCTCTGAGAAGGGCCCACTACATCCCATCCTGCTTCCCGTGAGGGCTTCAAGATCATTCATGGAAGGCCTTTACCTGGATACTTAGCTTCTCTGCCAGGCAGCTCACTCCCCACACAAATCTATTCTTCTCCTTGCTGTAATCTCCATTAATATTCTGGTCTGAACTGCGTCCTGTAAGGAGGCAGCAGGAAGCTCTGCCTGGATTAGCCAGGCAGAGTGAGACTCTCAGGGGACAAAAGACATCCAAATCTTGCAGGTGTGGGCTGAATCCCAAGTCTGCTTGGCAGAAGGAAAGCTCCGGAGGTTTCCAGGGATATGCACATTCTCTCTCTCTCTCTCTCTCTCTCTCTCTGTCTGTCTCTCTCTCTCTCTCTCACACACACACACACACACACACACACACTCAAGCATAAGATCTTTCCTTAAGGTTTGAAAAGTCAGATTCATGAGGTATGATGGAGTATATCAATCCTCACTGAAGAACACTTGCAGGTTCCTACCTCAGCTGTGTGTAACCTGAGCTGGCTGGATGATATGACTACTAAAATCCTAGGTTAGGCTCCTGCTTTTGAAGCTTATAGCTCTGCGAACCTGAGTCACTTTAGTTCTCTGAGATTCAGCTCCACCACCTGTAAAATAAAAATAATATTTAGTTCATTGAGTTGTTGAAGGATTGACTGGCATATTTATGGGAATACATGGTATGATGGTTAATACTGAGTATCAAGTTGATTGGATTGAAGGATGTAAAGTATTGATCCTGGGTTTCTCTGTGAGGGCATTGCCAAATAGATTAACATTTGAGTCTGTGGGCTGGGAAAGGCAGACCCACCCTTAATCTGGGTGGGCACCATCTAATCAGCTGCCAGTGAATATAAAGCAGAAAAAAATGTAAAAAGGCTAAACTTGCCAGCCTTCCAGCCTACATCTTTCTCCTATAGTGGGTGTTTCCTGTCCTCGAACATCAGACTCCAAGCTCTTCAGTTTTGGGATTCAGACTGGCTTTTTTTGCTCCTCAGCTTGCAAATGGCCTATTGTGGGACCTTGTGATTGTGTGAGTTAATATTTACTAAACTTCCCATTTATATCTATCTATCTATCTATCTATCTATCTATCTATCTATCTATCTATCTATCTTATTAGTCTGTCCCTCTAGAGAACCCTGACTAATACAGATTTTGGTACCAGAAGTGGTTCTACAGGAACAGAATATTAAGGATGAAGTTCTTTAGTTGGTTTTGGGGTTTCTGGAGTTGGCTGCTTAATATGATTAGAACCAAAAATGTTAAGGACTCTACTAATAGTACTGAGAACACTTATAGTCCTTGGCATGAACTGTTTAGAGAGTTATGCAAAATAAATGCATTTGACACTTCTGATTCACTGCTCATGAGAGCCAAGGAGTTTAGTGACTCTGTATATAATACCTTTGGCCATATGTGGAGAACCAAAGAACATAGTGAAGCTGGTTGGTTGCTCCTAAGTTCACTGGACAAAGTGATGAAAGAAAATGATGAACTCAGGGATTCTAATCTCCAGCATCAGAAGCAGATACTGAGCCTCAAATCTGCTAAAATTGCCCTGAGTGAGAGTCTCATCTGCTGTAGAGAAAGAGCTGAAATTGTGGAAAAACAGACACAAGCTCTTATCATGTGAGTGGCTGACCTGAAACGAAAGGTGCATGCACAGCCCCACCAGCTGTCTACTGTTAAAGTGAGGGTGTTAATTGGAAAAGAATGGGACCCTGCATGTGGGAGAACCCTGATGAAACTGGGGACACTGAGTTTGTAAACTCTGATGAACCTTTTTTTTTGCCAGATGACAGCTTCCCCATCCCCAGAAGTGACAACATGTCTCTCTGACTCCTGCTGCCATCAGCCTTTCCACCTTTGTCTGAAGAGATAAACCCTGCACTGCCTGAGGCAACAGTGATGGCCTCCCTTGAGGCAGTTGCCAGGCAAGATAATGTAGGTTCTCCTCAGGAGCCACCTCCAACACTCTTGTATGCTTTTAGACCTATAACTAGACTAAAGTCCTGGTGGGCTCCTAGAGGTGAAGTTGAGAGTGTGACCCAGGAAGAGGTGCACTTGAGTTTTCTAATTTATATAAGCAGAAATCTGGAGAACAGGCATGGGAATGGATGTTAAGGATCTGGGATAATGGTGGAAGGAACATAGAGCCGGAGCTGGTTAAATTTATCGATTTGGGCCTACTAAGTAGGGACTCTGCATTTAATATTGCAGCCCAGGGAGTTAAAAAAAGGTTCTAATAGTTTATTTGCTAGATGAGCTGAAATATGGATTAAAAGATGGCCCACTCTGCACAAGTCAGAAATGCCTGGTCTTCCTTGTTTTGATGTAGAGGAAGGGATCCAAAGACTTAGGGAGAGTGGGATGGTGGAGTGGATTAGTCACTTTAGACCTACTCATCCCAGCTAGGAGGGTCCAGAAGATATATCCTTAACCAATGCCTTGCAAAATAGATTTGTTAGGGCAGCACCAGCATCTTTGAGAGCCCCATAATGGCTCTTCTCTGTATGTCAGATCTAAGAGTGGGAAACACAGTCACTCAACTACAAAATTTAAATGCAATGGGAATAATTGAATCCCGAGGTGGCAGGAACCAAGTGGCAGCACTCAACCATCAAAGGCAAGGTGGGCCTAAGGTAATGGACAGCAGAGGCAAAGCAGCAATCAGTATAGTCTGACTTGTATAGAGCTCTGGCACTGGCTAATTAATCACAGTGTTTCTAGAAGTGAAATTGATAGGAAGCCTACTGCATTCCTATATTCCTATTTGAGTTATATAAGCAGAAAACTACTAGGTCGAATGGACAAAAGACTAATTTGAATTATAAAAACAGAGAATCACCTCCCCTCAATCAATTTCCAGAGTTGAGCCAGTTTACAGACCCAGAAGTTCTTGAACAAAGGGGAGGCCAGGTCCCCTTAAGGAAGGACGCCACTACACTACTGACAATTTATGCTGTTAATCTTTCTCCCATACTTCCCCAAGGAGACCTCTGGCCTTTTACCAGGATAACTGTGCACTGGGAAAGGAAAATGATCAGACATTTCAGGGACTACTGGACAATGGCTCTGAGCTGACATTGATTCCAGGGGACCCAAAATGTCATTGTGGTGCTCCAGTTAAAGTAGGGGCTTATGGAGGTCAGGTAACTAATGGAGTTTTCACTCAGGTCTGACTTACAGTGGGTCCAGTGGGCCGCCAGACTCATCCTGTGGTCATTTCCCCAGTGCCAGAATGCATAATAGGCATAGACATACTTAACAGCTGGAAGAACCCCCACATGGGCTCTCTGACTGGCAGAGTGAGCACTATTATGGTGGGAAAGACCAAATGGAAGCCATTAGAGCTGCCTGTACCTAGAAAAATAGTAAATCAAAAACAATATCATAACCCTGGAGGGATTGCAGAGATTAGCGCCACCATCAGGGACTTGAAAGATGCAGGGATGGTGATTCCCACCACATCCCGGTTCAACTCTCCCATTTGGTCTGTGCAGAAGACAGATAGATCTTGGAGAATGACAGTGGATTATCGTAAGCTTAAGCAAGTGATGACTCCAACTGCAGCTATTGTACCAGATGTGGTTTCATTGCTTGAGCAAATTAACACATCTCCTTGTACCTGGTATGCAGCCATTGACTTGGCCAATGCCTTTTTCTCCATTCGTGTCCATAAGGCCCACCAGAAGCAATTTGCTGTCAGCAGGCAAGGCCAGCAAATATACCTTTACTGTCCTAGTTCAGGGGTGTATCAACTCTCTGGCTTTGCATCATAATCTCATTCAGAGATACCTTGATCGCTTTTTGCTTCCACAAGATATCACAGTTGTCCATTACATTGATGACATTATGCTGATTGGATCCAGTGAGCAAGAAGTAGCAAACACACTGGACTTATTGGTGAGATATTTGCATTCCAGAGAATGAGAAAAAAATCCAACTAAAATTCAGGGAACTTCTACCTCAGTAACATTTCTAGGAGTCCAGTGGTGTGGGGCCTGTTAAGAAATTCCTTTTAAGGTGAAGAATAAGTTGCTGCATTTGGCCCCTCCTACAACCAAGAAAGGGGCACAACGCCTAGTGGGCCTATTTGGAATTTGGAGGCAACACATTCTTCATTTGGGTGTGTTACTGTAGCCTATTTATTGAGTGACCCAAAAGGCTGCCAGTTTTGAGTGGGGTCCAGAACAGGAGAAGGCTCTGTAACAGGTCTAGGCTGCTGTGCAAACTGCTCTGCCATTTGGGCTGTATGACCCAGCAGATCCAATGGTGCTTGAGGTGTCAGTGGCAGATAGGAGTACTGTTTGGAGCTTTTGGCAGGCCCCCACAGGTGAATCACAGCAGAAATCTTTAGGATTTTGGAGCAAGACCCTGCCATCTTCTGCAGATAGCTACCCTCCTTTTGAGAGACAGCTCTTGGCCTGTTACTGGGCTTTGGTGGAAACTGAACGTTTGATGATTGGTCATCAAATCACCATGTGACCTGAACTGCTTATTATGAACTGGGTGCTTTCTGACCCATCTAGCCATAAAGTGGGTTGTGTACCAGCATTCCGTCATCAACTGGAAGCGGTATATACATGATTGAGTTTGAGCAGGTCCTGAAGGCACAAGTAAGTTACATGAGGAAGTGGCTCAAATGCCCATGGTCTCCACTCTTGCCACCCTGCTTTCTCTCCCCCAGCCTGCACCGATGGCCTCATGAGGAGTTCCCTATGATCAGTTCACAGAGGAAGAGAAGACTAGGGCCTGGTTCACAGATGGTTCTGCATGATATGCAGGCACCACCCAAAAGTGGAGAGCTGCAGCACTACAGCCCCTTTCTAGGACATCCCTGAAAAACAGCAGTGAAGGGCAATCCTCCCAGTGGGCAGAACTTTGAGCAGTGCACCTGGCTGTGCACTTTGCATGGAAAGAGAAATTTCCAGATGTGTGATTATGTACTGATTCATGGGCTATAGCCAATGGTTTAGCTGGATGGTCAGGGACTTGGAAGAAGCATGATTGGAAAGTTGGTGACAAAGAAATTTGGAGAAGAGGTCTGTGGATGATCCTCTCTGAGTGGTCAAAAACTGTGAAGATATTTGCATCCCATGTGAGTGCTCACCAATGGGTGACCTCAGCAGAGGAGGATTTTAATAATCAAGTGGATAGGATGACCCGTTCTGTAGACACCACTCAGCCTCTCCCCAGCCACTCCTGTTATTGCCCAATGGGCCCATGAACAAAATGGCGATTGTGGCAGGGATGGAGGTTACACATGGGCTCAGCAGCATGGACTTCTGCTCACCAAGGATGACCTGGCTACAGCTACTGCTGAGTACCTAATTTGCCAGCAGCAGAGACCAACAGTGCGCCCTCGATATGGCACCATTCCTCAGGGTGATCAGCCAGCTACTTGGTGGCAGGTTGATTACATTGGGCCTCTTCCATCATGGAAAGGACAGATGTTTTTCCTCACTGTAATAGACACTTACTTCAGAAATGGGTTTGCCTATCCTGCACACGATACTTCTACCAAAACTACCATCCATGGACTCACGGAATGCCTTATCCACCATCATGATATTCCACACAGCATTTCCTCTGACCAAGGCACAAATTTTATGGCTAAAGAAGTGCAGCAGTGGGCTCATGCTCATGGAATTCTCTGGTCTTACCATGTTCCTTATCTTCCTGAAGCAGCTGCATTGATAGAAGGGTGAAATGGCCTTTTGAAGTCACAATTGCAAAGCCAACTAGTGACAATACTTTGCAGGGCTGGGGCAAAGTTCTTCAGAAGGCCATGTGTGCTCTGAAGCAGCATCCAATATATGGTACTGTCTCTCCCATAGCCAGGATTCACGGGTCCAGGAATCAAGAGGTGGAAGTGGAAGTGGCATCACTCACCATCACCCCTAGTGATCCACCAGCAAAATTTTTGCTTCCTGTTCCCACGACATTACATTCTACTGGCATAGACATCTTATTTCCAGAGGGAGGAATGCTGCCACCAGGAGACCCAACAACAATTCCATTAAACTGGAAGTTAAGATTGCCACCTGGACACTTTGGGCTCCTCCTACCTTTAAATCAGCAGGCTAAGAAGGGAGTTATAGTCCAGGTGATTTACCCAGACTATCAAGACGAAATCAGTCTACTATTCCACAACAGAAGTAAGAAAGAATATGCATGGAATACTGGAGATCCATTGGGATGTCTCTTAGTATTACTATGCCCTGTGATTCAGGTCAATGGGAAACTACAATGGCCCAATCCAAGCAGGACTACAAATTGCCCAGGCCCTTCAGGAATGAAGTTTTGTGTCACTCCAAGAAAAAACCCACCACCTGCTGAGGTGCTTGCTGAAGGCAAAGGGAATACAGAATATGTAGTAGAAGAATGTAGTCATGAATAACAACTATGACATGTGACCAGTTGCAGAAATGAGGACTGCAATTGTCATGAGCATTTCCTCCTTGTTTTGTTAAAAACATGTTTGTTGGCCAGGCACGGTGGCTCACACCTGTAATCCCAGAACTTTGGGAGGCTGAGATGGGCAGATCACAAGGTCAGGAGATTGAGACCATCCTGGCTAACATGGTGAAACCTCGTCTCTACTAAAAGTACCAAAAAAATTAGCCGGGTGTGGTGGTGGGCACCTGTGGTCCCAGCTACTCGGGAGGTTGAGGCAGGAGAATGGCCTGAACCTGCGAGGTGGAGCTTGCAGTGAGCCACGATCACACCACTGCACTCCAACCTGGGTGACAGAGCAAGACTCTGTCTCAAAAAAAAAAAAAAAAAAAAAGTTTGTGCATGTATACACTTGTACTAAGAAAATATCTTCATTTTATTTCCTTTTTCCTTTTTCATGTGACATAAGATTTATTGACTTTATAGATGGCCAAATAGGAACAGCTCCAGTCTACACCTCATTGCTCCCAGTGTGAGCAATGCAGAAGATGGGTGATTTCTGCATTTCCAACTGAGGTACCAGGTTTATCTCACTGAGACTTGTCAGACAGTGGGTGCAGGACAGTGGGTGCAGCCCACCGAGTGTAAGCCAAAGCAAGGCGAGGCATCGCCTCACCTGGGAAGCACAAAGGGTCAGGAAATTCCCTTTCCTAGCCAAGGGAAGCTGTGACAGATGGCACCTGGAAAATCAGGTCACTCCCACCCTAATACTGCACTTTTCCAATGGTCTTAGCAAACGGCACACCAGGAGATTATATCCTGCGCCTGGCTTGCAGGGTCCCATGCCCATGGAGCCTTGCTCATTGCTAGTGCAGCAGTGTAAGATAGAACTGCAAGGCAGCAGAGAGGCTGGGGGAGGGGCGCCCACCATTGCTGAGGCTTGAGTAGGTAAACAAAGCGGCCAGGAAGCTCGAACTGGGTGGAGCCCACTGCAGCTCAAGGAGGCCTGCCTGCCTCTGTAGACTCCACCTCTGGGGGCAGGGCATAGCTGAACAAAAGCCAGCAGAAACTTCTGCAGACTTAAATGTCCCTGTGTGACAGCTTTGAAGAGAGTAGTTGTTCTCCCAGTACAGAGTTTGATATCTGAGAACAGACAGACTGCCTCTTCAAGTGGGTCCCTAACCCCTGAGTAGCCTAACTGGGAGGCACCCCCAAGTAGGGACCGACTGACACCTCATACGGCTGGGTGCCCCCCTGAGATGAAGCTTCCAGAGGAACGATCAGGCAGAAACATTTGCTGTTCTGCAATATTTGTTGTTCTGCAACCTCTGCTGGTGATACCCGGACAAACAGGGTCTGGAGTGGACCTCCAGCAAACTCCAACAGACTGGAGTGGACCTCCAGCAAACTCCAACAGACTTGAAACTGAGGGTCTTGACTGTTAGAAGGAAAACTAACAAACAGAAAGGACATCCACACCAAAACCCCATCTGTATGTCACCATCATCAAAGACCAAAGGTAGAAAACCACAAGATGGGGAGAAACCAAAGCAGAAAAGCTGAAAATTCTAAAACTCAGAGCACCTCTTCTCCTCCAAAGGAATGCAGTTCCTTGCCAGCAATGAAACAAAGCTGGATAGAGAATGACTTTGATGAGTTGAGAGAAGAAGGCTTCAGATGATCAAACTTCTCTGAGCTAAAGGAAGGTGTTTGAACCCATTGCAAGAAGCTAAAAACCTTGAAAAGAGATTAGACAAACAGCTAACTAGAATAACCAGTGTAGAGAAGACGTTAAATGACTTGATGGAGCTGAAAACCATGGCATGAGAACTACGTGACGCATGCACAAGCTTCAGTAGCCAATTTGATCAACTGGAAGAAAGGGCATCAGTGATTGAAGATCAAATGAACGAAATGAAGTGAGAAGAGAAGTTTAGAGAAAAAAGAGCAAAAAAAAAAAAAAAAAAAAAAAGAAAGAAACAAACAAAGCCTCCAAGAAATATGGGACTGTGAAAAGACCAAATCTGTGCCTGATTGGTGTACCTGAAAGTGACAGGGAGAATGGAACCAAGTTGGAAAACACTCTTCAGGATATTATGCAGGAGAACTTCCCCAACCTAGCAAGGCAAGCCAACATTCAAATTCAGGAAATACAGAGAACACCACAAAGATACTCCTCGAGAAGAGCAACTCCAACACACATAATTGTCAGATTTATCAAAGTTGAAATGAAGGAAAAAATGTTAAGGGCAACCAGAGAAAAAGGTCGGCTTACGCACAAAGGGAAGCCCATCAGACTAACAGAGGATCTCTCAGCAGAAACTCTACAAGCCAGAAGAGAGTGGGGGCCAATATTCAACATTCTTAAAGAAAAGAATTTTCAACCCAGAATTTCATATCCAGTCAAACTAAGATTCATAAGTGAAGGAGAAATAAAATCCTTTACAGACAAGCAAATGCTGAGAGATTTTGTCACCATCAGGCCTGCCTTACAAGAGCTCCTGAAGGAAGCACTAAACATGGAAAGGAACAACCAGTACCAGCCACTGCAAAAACATGCCAAATTGTAAAGACCATCGATGCTAGGAAGAAACTGCATCAACTAACGAGCAAAATAACCAGCTAACATCATAATGATAGGATCAAATTCACACATAACAATATTAACCTTAAATGTAAATGGGCTAAATGCTCTAATTAAAAGACACAGACTGGCAAATTGGATAGAGTCAAGACCCACCAGTGTGCTATATTCAGGAGACCCATCTCATGTGCAGAGACACACATAGGCTCAAAATAAAGGGATGGAGGAAGATCTACCAAGCAAATGGAAAACAAAAAAAGGCAGGGGTTGCAATCCTAGTGTCTGATAAAACAGACTTTCAACCAACAAAGATCAAAAGAGACAAAGAAGGCCATTACATAATGGTAAAGGGATCAATTCAACAAGAAGAGCTAACTACCCTAAATATATATGTGCCCAATACAGGAGCACCCAGATTCATAAAGCAAGTCCTTAGAGACCTACAAAGAAACTTAGACTCCCATACAATAATAATGGGAGATTTTAACACCCCACTGTCAACATTAGACAGATCAATGAGACAGAAAGTTAACAAGGATATCTAGGAACTGAAACCAGCTCTGCACCAAGCAGACCTAATAGACATCTATAGAACTCTCCACCCCAAATCAACAGAATATACATTCTTCTTAGCACCACATTGCACTTATTCCAAAATTGACTACATAGTTGGAAGTAAAGCTCTCCTCAGCAAATGTAAAAGAACAGAAATTACAACAAACTGTCTCTCAGACCACAGTGCAATCAAACTAGAACTGAGGATTAAGAAACTCACTTAAAACTGCTCAACTGCGCCTCTACTCAGCTGCCAACCATCTGGGAAGCGAGGAGCACCTCTGCCTGGCCGCCCCATCTGGGAAATGAAGAGTGCCTCTGCCCAGCTGCTCACTGTCTGAGAAGTGAGGAGCACCTCTTACCAGCCACCCCATCTGGGAAGGGAGGAGTGCCTCTGCCTGGCTGCCTGGGTTGAGATGATGGGGCTTCATCCCTGGGATGCAAGGCTGGTTCAACATACACAAATCAATAAATGTAATCCATCATATAAACAGAACCAAAGACAAAAACCACATGATTATCTCAATAGATACAGAGAAGGCCTTTGACAAAATTCAATAGCCCATCATGCTACAAACTCTCAATAAATTAGGTATTGATGGGAAACATCTCAAAATAATAAAAGCTATTTATGACAAACCTACAGCCAATATCTTACTGATTGAGCAAAAACTAGAAGCATTCCCTTTGAAAACTGGCACAAGACAGGGATGCCCTCTCTCACCACTCCTATTCAATATAGTGTTGGAAGTTCTGGTCAGGGTAATCAGGCAGGAGAAAGAAATAAAGGGTATTAAATTAGCAAAAGAGGAAGTCAAATTGTCCCTGTTTGCAGATGACATGATTGTATATTTAGAAAACTCCATCGTCTCATCCCAAAATCTCCTTAAGCTGATAAGCAACTTCAGCGAAGTCTCAGGATACAAAATCAATGTGCAAAAATCACAAGCATTCCTATACACCAATAACAAACAGAAAGCCAAATCATGAGTGAACTCCCATTCACAATAGCATTAAAGAGGATAAAATACCGGGGGGCGGAGCAAGATGGCCGAATAGGAACAGCTCCAGTCTCCAACTCCCAGCGTGAGCGACACAGAAGACCGGTGATTTCTGCATTTTCAACTGAGGTACTGGGTTCATCTCACTAGGGAGTGCCGGACAATCGGTGCTGGTCAGCTACTGCAGCCCGACCAGCGAGAGCTGAAGCAGGGCGAGGCATCGCCTCACCTGGGAAGCGCAAGGGGGAAGGGAATCCCTTTTCCTAGCCAGGGGAACTGAGACACACAACACCTGGAAAATCAGGTAACTCCCACCCCAATACTGCGCTTTAAGCAAACAGGCACACCAGGAGATCATATCCCACACCTGGCCGGGAGGGTCCCACGCCCACGGAGCCTCCCTCATTGCTAGCACAGCAGTCTGTGATCTCCTGGCAAGGCAGCAGCCAGGCTGGGGGAGGGGCGCCCGCCATTGCTGAGGCTTAAGTAGGTAAACAAAGCCGCTGGGAAGCTCGAACTGGGTGGAGCTCACAGCAGCTCAAGGAAACCTGCCTGTCTCTGTAGACTCCACCTCTGGGGACAGGGCACAGCTACACAACAACAACAACAACAACAAAAAAGCAGCAGAAACGTCTGCAGACGCAAACGACTCTGTCTGACAGCTTTGAAGAGAGCAGTGGATCTCCCAACACGGAGGTTGAGATCTGAGAAGGGACAGACTGCCTGCTCAAGTGGGTCCCTGACCCCTGAGTAGCCTAACTGGGAGACATCCCCCACTAGGGGCAGTCTGACACCCCACACCTCACAGGGTGGAGTACACCCCTGAGAGGAAGCTTCCAAAGCAAGAATCAGACAGGTACACTCGCTGTTCAGAAATATTCTATCTTCTGCAGCCTCTGCTGCTGATACCCAGGCAAACAGGGTCTGGAGTGGACCTCAAGCAATCTCCAACAGACCTACAGCTGAGGGTCCTGACTGTTAGAAGGAAAACTATCAAACAGGAAGGACACCTACACCAAAACCCCATCAGTACATCACCATCAAAGATGGGGAAAAAGCAGGGCAGAAAAGCTGGAAATTCAAAAAATAAGAGCGCATCTCCCCCGGCAAAGGAGCGCAGCTCATCGTCAGCAACAGATCAAAGCTTGACGGAGAATGACTTTGACGAGATGAGAGAAGAAGGCTTCAGTCCATCAAATTTCTCAGAGCTAAAGGAGGAATTACGTACCCAGCACAAAGAAACTAAAAATCTTGAAAAAAAAGTGGAAGAATTGATGGCTAGAGTAATTAATGCAGAGAAGTTCCTAAACGAAATGAAAGAGATGAAAACCATAACACGAGAAATACGTGACAAATGCATAAGCTTCAGTAACCGACTCGATCAACTGGAAGAAAGAGTATCAGCGATTGAGGATCAAATGAATGAAATGAAGCGAGAAGAGAAACCAAAAGAAAAAAGAAGAAAAAGAAATGAACAAAGCCTGAAAGAAGTATGGGACTATGTAAAAAGACCAAATCTATGTCTGATTGGGGTGCCTGAAAGTGAGGGGGAAAATGGAACCAAGTTGGAAAACACTCTTCAGGATATCATCCAGGAGAACTTCCCCAACCTAGTAGGGCAGGCCAACATTCAAATCCAGGAAATACAGAGAACGCCACAAAGATACTCCTCGAGAAGAGCAACTCCAAGACACATAATTGCCAGATTCACCAAAGTTGAAATGAAGGAAAAAATCTTAAGGGCAGCCAGAGAGAAAGGTCGGGTTACCCACAAAGGGAAGCCCATCAGACTCACAGCAGATCTCTCGGCAGAAACTCTCCAAGCCAGAAGAGAGTGGGGGCCAATATTCAACATTCTTAAAGAAAATAATTTTAAACCCAGAATTTCATATCCAGCCAAACTAAGTTTCATAAGTGAAGGAGAAATAAAATCCTTTACAGATAATCAAATGCTGAGAGATTTTGTCACCACTAGGCCTGCCTTACAAGAGACCCTGAAGGAAGCATTCAACATGGAAAGGAACAACCGGTACCAGCCATTGCAAAAACATGCCAAAATGTAAAGACCATCGAGGCTAGGAAGAAACTGCATCAACTAACGAGCAAAATAACCAGTTAATATCATAATGGCAGGATCAAGTTCCCACATAACAATCTTAACCTTAAATGTAAATGGACTAAATGCTCCAATTAAAAGACACAGACTGGCAAACCGGATAAAGAGTCAAGACCCATCAGTCTGCTGTATTCAGGAGACCCATCTCACACGCAGAGACAGACATAGGCTCAAAATAAAGGGATGGAGGAAGATTTACCAAGCAAATGGAGAACAAAAAAAAGCAGGGGTTGCAATCCTAGTCTCTGATAAAACAGACTTTAAACCATCAAAGATCAAAAGAGACAAAGAAGGCCATTACATAATGGTAAAGGGATCAATTCAACAGGAAGAGCTAACTATCCTAAATATATATGCACCCAATACAGGAGCACCCAGATTCATAAAGCAAGTCCTTAGAGACTTACAAAGAGACTTAGACTCCCATACAATAATAATGGGAGACTTCAACACTCCACTGTCAACATTAGACAGATCAACAAGACAGAAAGTTAACAAGGATATCCAGGAATTGAACTCATCTCTGCAGCAAGCAGACCTAATAGACATCTATAGAACTCTCCACCCCAAATCAACAGAATATACATTCTTCTCAGCACCACATCGCATTTATTCCAAAATTGACCACATAATTGGAAGTAAAGCACTCCTCAGCAAATGTACAAGAACAGAAATTATAACAAACTGTCTCTCAGACCACAGTGCAATCAAACTAGAACTCAGGACTAAGAAACTCAATCAAAACCGCTCAACTACATGGAAACTGAACAACCTGCTCCTGAATGACTACTGGGTACATCACGAAATGAAGGCAGAAATAAAGATGTTTTTTGAAACCAATGAGAACAAAGATACAACATACCAGAATCTGTGGGACACATTTAAAGCAGTGTGTAGGGGGAAATTTATAGCACTAAATGCCCACAAGAGAAAGCAGGAAAGATCTAAAATTGACACTCTAACATCACAATTAAAAGAACTAGAGAAGCAAGAGCAAACACATTCTAAAGCTAGCAGAAGGCAAGAAATAACTAAGATCAGAGCAGAACTGAAGGAGATAGAGACACAAAAAACCCTCCAAAAAATCAATGAATCCAGGAGTTGGTTTTTTGAAAAGATCAACAAAATTGACAGACCACTAGCAAGACTAATAAAGAAGAAAAGAGAGAAGAATCAAATCGACGCAATTAAAAATGATAAAGGGGATATCACCACCGACCCCACAGAAATACAAACTACCATCAGAGAATACTATAAACACCTCTACGCAAATAAACTGGATAATCTAGAAGAAATGGATAATTTCCTGGACACTTACACTCTTCCAAGACTAAACCAGGAAGAAGTTGAATCCCTGAATAGACCAATAGCAGGCTCTGAAATTGAGGCAATAATTAATAGCCTACCAACCAAAAAAAGTCCAGGACCAGATGGATTCACAGCTGAATTCTACCAGAGGTATAAGGAGGAGTTGGTACCATTCCTTCTGAAACTATTCCAATCAATAGAAAAAGAGGGAATCCTCCCTAACTCATTTTATGAGGCCAACATCATCCTGATACCAAAGCCTGGCAGAGACACAACAAAAAAAGAGAATTTTAGACCAATATCCCTGATGAACATCGATGCAAAAATCCTCAATAAAATACTGGCAAACCGGATTCAGCAGCACATCGAAAAGCTTATCCACCATGATCAAGTGGGCTTCATCCCTGGGATGCAAGGCTGGTTCAACATTCGCAAATCAATAAACATAATCCAGCATATAAACAGAACCAAAGACAAGAACCACATGATTATCTCAATAGATGCAGAAAAGGCTTTTGACAAAATTCAACAGCCCTTCATGCTAAAAACGCTCAATAAATTCAGTATTGATGGAACGTACCTCAAAATAATAAGAGCTATTTATGACAAACCCACAGCCAATATCATACTGAATGGGCAAAACCTGGAAAAATTCCCTTTGAAAACTGGCACAAGACAGGGATGCCCTCTCTCACCACTCCTATTCAACATAGTGTTGGAAGTTCTGTCTAGGACAATCAGGCAAGAGAAAGAAATCAAGGGTATTCAGTTAGGAAAAGAAGAAGTCAAATTGTCCCTCTTTGCAGATGACATGATTGTATATTTAGAAAACCCCATTGTCTCAGCCCAAAATCTCCTTAAGCTGATAAGCAACTTCAGCAAAGTCTCAGGATACAAAATTAATGTGCAAAACTCACAAGCATTCTTATACACCAGTAACAGACAAACAGAGAGCCAAATCATGAATGAACTTCCATTCACAATTGCTTCAAAGAGAATAAAATACCTAGGAATCCAACTTACAAGGGATGTCAAGGACCTCTTCAAGGAGAACTACAAACCACTGCTCAGTGAAATTAAAGAGGACACAAACAAATGGAAGAACATACCATGCTCATGGATAGGAAGAATCAATATCGTGAAAATGGCCATACTGCCCAAGGTTATTTATAGATTCAATGCCATCCCCATCAAGCTACCAATGACTTTCTTCACAGAATTGGAAAGAACTGCTTTAAAGTTCATATGGAACCAAAAAAGAGCCCGCATTGCCAAGACAATCCTAAGTCAAAAGAACAAAGCTGGAGGCATCACACTACCTGACTTCAAACTATACTACAAGGCTACAGTAACCAAAACAGCATGGTACTGGTACCAAAACAGAGATATAGACCAATGTAACAGAACAGAGTCCTCAGAAATAATACCACACATCTACAGCCATCTGATCTTTGACAAACCTGAGAAAAACAAGAAATGGGGAAAGGATTCCCTATTTAATAAATCGTGCTGGGAAAATTGGCTAGCCATAAGTAGAAAGCTGAAACTGGATCCTTTCCTTACTCCTTATATGAAAATTAATTCAAGATGGATTAGAGACTTAAATGTTAGACCTAATACCATAAAAACCCTAGAGGAAAACCTAGGTAGTACCATTCAGGACATAGGCATGGGCAAAGACTTCATGTCTAAAACACCAAAAGCAACGGCAGCAAAAGCCAAAATTGACAAATGGGATCTCATTAAACTAAAAAGCTTCTGCACAGCAAAAGAAACTACCATCAGAGTGAACAGGCAACCTACAGAATGGGAGAACATTTTTGCAATCTACTCATCTGACAAAGGGCTAATATCCAGAACCTACAAAGAACTCAAACAAATTTACAAGAAAAAAACAAACAACCCCATCAAAAAGTGGGCAAAGGATATGAACAGACATTTCTCAAAAGAAGACATTCATACAGCCAACAGACACATGAAAAAATGCTCATCATCACTGGCCATCAGAGAAATGCAAATCAAAACCACAATGAGATACCATCTCACACCAGTTAGAATGGCAATCATTAAAAAGTCAGGAAACAACAGGTGCTGGAGAGGATGTGGAGAAATAGGAACGCTTTTACACTGTTGGTGGGATTGTAAACTAGTTCAACCATTATGGAAAACAGTATGGCGATTCCTCAAGGATCTAGAACTAGATGTACCATATGACCCAGCCATCCCATTACTGGGTATATACCCAAAGGGTTATAAATCATGCTGCTATAAAGACACATGCACACGTATGTTCATTGCGGCACTATTCACAATAGCAAAGACTTGGAATCAACCCAAATGTCCATCAGTGACAGATTGGATTAAGAAAATGTGGCACATATACACCATGGAATACTATGCAGCCATAAAAAAGGATGAGTTTGTGTCCTTTGTAGGGACATGGATGCAGCTGGAAACCATCATTCTTAGCAAACTATCACAAGAACAGAAAACCAAACACCGCATGTTCTCACTCATAGGTGGGAACTGAACAATGAGATCACTTGGACTCGGGAAGGGGGACATCATACACCGGGGCCTATTATGGGGAGGGGGGGGCGGGAGGGATTGCATTTGGAGTTATACCTGATGTAAATGATGAGTAGTTGGGTGCTGACGAGTTGATGGGTGCAGCACAGTAACATGGCACAAGTATACATATGTAACAAACCTGCACGTTATGCACATGTATCCTAGAACTTAAAGTATAATAATAATAAAAAATAAAAAAATAAAAAATAAAAAAATATATTTAAAAAAAGAGGATAAAATACCTAGGAATCCAACTTGCAAGGGATGTGAAGGACCTCTTCAAGGAGAGCTACAAACCACTGATGAACAAAATAAGAGGACACAAACAAATGGAAGAACATTCCATGCTCATGGATAGGAAGAATCAATGTCATGAAAATGGCCATACTGCCCAAGGTAATTTATAAACTCAATGCCATCCCCATCAAGCTACCAATGACTTTCTTCACAGAATTGGAGAAAACTACTTTAAAGTTCATATGGAACCAAAAAAGAGCTCTCATTGCCAAGACAATGCTAAGCCAAAAGAACAAAGCTGAAGGCATCACCCTACCTGACTTCAAACCATACTACAAGGCTACAATAACCAAAACAGCACGGTACTGGTAACAAAACAGAGATATAGACCAATGGAACAGAACAGAGGCATCAGAAATAATACCACACATCTACAACCATCTGATCTTTGACAAACCTGACAAAAACAAGAAATAGGGAAAGGATTCTCTATTTAATAAATGGTGCTGGGAAAACTGGCTAGCCATATGTAGAAAGCCGAAACTGGATCCCTTCCTTACACCTTATTCAAAAATTAATTCAAGATGGATTAATGACTTAAGTGTTAGACCTAAAACCATAAAAGCCCTAGAAGAAAAACCTAGGCAATACCATTCAGGACATAGGCATGGGCAAGGACTTCATGCGTAAAACACCGAAAGCAATGGCAACAAAAGCCAAAATTGACGAATGGGATCTAATTAAACTAAAGAGCTTCTGCACAGCAAAAGAAAGTACCATCAGAGTGAACAGGCAACCTACAGAATGGGAGAACATTTTTGCAATCTACTCATCTAACAAAGGGCTAATATCCAGAATCTGCAAAGAACTTAAACAAATTTACAAGAAAAAACAAACAACCCCACCAAAAAGTGGGTGAAGGGTATGAACAGACACTTCTCAAAAGAAGACATTTATGCAGCCAAAAGACACATGAAAAAATGCTCATCATCACTGGCCATCAGAGAAATGCAAATCAAAACCACAATGAGATACCATCTCACACCAGTTAGAATGGTGATCATTAAAAAGTCAGGAAACAACAGGTGCTGGAGAGGATGTGGAGAAATAGAAACACTTTTACACTGTTGGTGGGACTGTAAACTGGTTCAACCATTGTGGAAGACAGTGTGGCAATTCCTCAAGGATCTAGAACTAGCAATACCATTTGACCCAGCCATCCCATTTCTGGGTATATACCCAAAGGATTATAAATCATGCTGCTATAAAGACACATGCACACGTATGTTTATTGTGGCACTATTCACAAGAGCAAAGACTTGGAACCAACCCAAATATCCATCAATGATAGACTGGATTAAGAAAATGTGGCACAGCTACACCATAGAATACTATGCAGCCATATAAAAGGATGAGTTCATGTCCTTTGTAGGGACATGGATGAAGCCAGAAACCATCATTCTCAGCAAACTATTGCAAGGACAAAAAACCAAACACTGCATGTTCTCACTCACAGTTGGGAATTAAACAATGAGAACACTTGGACACAGGAAGGGAAACATCACACACCAGGGCCTGTCGTGTTGGGGGGAGGGATAGCATTAGGAGATATACATAATGTAAATGATGAGTTTATGGGTGCAGCACAACAACATGGCACATGGATACATATGTAACAAACCTGCATGTTGTGCACATATACCCTAGAATTTAAAGTATTATTAAAAAAAAAGATTTATTGACTTATATCAACATTTAAGTATTGTTAACGTTATGTAATAGCATTTGGGTTGGGATTGGTACATTTCTGGTTGTAAGAAGGATAGTTGTATTATGTTAGGCATAATTATGACTTTATTATTATATTAATTTAAAGATTATGTGTGATCTCAAGAGATTTGTATGGGTTCAAGTTGACAAAGGGTAGACTTGTAATGGTTAATACTGAGTGTCAACTTGATTAGATTGAAGGATGCAAAGTATCCTGGATATGTCTGTGAGGGTGTTGCCAAAGGAGATTAACATTTGAGTCAGTGGGCTGGGAAAGGCAGATCCACCCTTAATCTGGGTGGGCACCATCTAATCAGTTGCCAGCAAATATAAAGCAGGCAGAAAAAAGTGAAAAGACTAGACTGGCCTAGCCTCCCAGCCTATATCTTTCTCCTGTGCTGGATGCTTCCTGCCCTCAAACATCGGACTCCAAGTTCTTCAGTTTTGGGACTCTGATTGGGTGCATTTTTTTTTTTTTTTTTTTGGTCCTCAGTTTGCAGATGGCCTATTATGAGACCTTGAAATCCGGTGAGTTAATACTTAATAAACTTCCCTTTAAATATGTATCTATCCTATTAGTTCTGTCCCTCCAGAGAATCCTGACTAATGCACATGATAAATTCTAGTATTAATTCAAGTGTATGGTGTGACGATGATAACAAAGAGAATAATGTTAGAAGATGATGACATCGGCGAGGATGATGTTGATAAAGATGATGATGAGGAGGATGTTGGTGCTGCTGAGGAGGTTGATGCTGCTGCAGTTGTTAGTTATGATGATGAAGAAGAAAATGAGGATGAGGAGGAACGTGATATGAATGCTAAGAGTTTGGGGCCACTTGAATGTTGTCTTCAGCGCTGACACAGGCACAGGCTAAGTGTAATCTCCTAGCTCCAGATCAGCATAAGGGAGGAAAAAACCTATGTTTCTTGAGCACCTGCCATGATCCAGGGATGCTGAGAGCTTCCACAGCCTTGCCCTACTTCCCCTTTGCAGCAACTCCACAATATCTCCACACTAGTTTAAGCAAGGCAAGGTGATTTGTCCAAAGTCATATAGGCCAAAAAAAAAAAGAAAAAGGAAAACAAACAAACAAAAAAACAGACAAACCCAGAGATGAAGCATTTTATAAAATAAGAATTGTATAAATTTTTAATCTTTGTATTCATCATTTCCTAAATAAGGAAGACTGTTTACAAGCCAACAGAATGAGCATCCTCAAGGGGAGTGAGGCAAACATCACTGGAACATCCAGAGGTGATATAAATACCTGCCTATGAGTTATCACCTGGCACATTGAACCAGATGACCTCCTGAGCCTGTTAGCTCTATGATTTCAGGACACATATGTGCTACTTATGCCCTGTACCCCCAGGAATGGTAAACCTCTTCATCTCTTTGGCAGTATACAATGGTGATTAAGATCAGAGACTGGAGTCATGCCAACCTGAGTGCAGGTCCCAGCTCTACATTTTATAAACAGGCAAGGGAAGGCCCAGAGAGGGTAAGGGACTTGGCTGAGAATGCACAGTGAGATGGGTAGCAACACCAGGTGCAGAACCCAGGTGTCCTGATTCATCAGTTCTTCCCTAGGAGACCAAGCCCTTGTTTGTGGATGCCAATCCGTGCCATCCACAATGTCTCTCGGGTGGTAAGTCTGTTCCACATTTGCCCGGATAGTGAGCTGTTGATCTCTTCTGCTTCTAACAGCTCATCCTAGGCCTGGTACCTTCTTCAGAAGTAACCAGGGTCCTGGGAAACTGACCATGGTGATGGTCTGAAGGCAGAAAGTAGTCTGTGTGTTGCCATGACCATGATGGCAACTGGTCTGCCTAAGTGATTTATTGACTCCTCAAGCACAGCTTGGTGAAGCAGGCAGGGCAGGCATATTTCTCTAGTGTTTACAGATGAAGTAACTGAGGTTCAGTGGGGTGAGGCACTAGTCACCACCCTCTGTGGGCCTCGGTTTCTTCACCTGGGCCATAAGATCTTTTCCAATTCTAATAGTCTACGCCTCTATAATCAGTCCGAGGGCACACAACTAATTAGAAGCAAAGTCAAAACTACAAGGTCTTGGGGCTTCTATACTAATGATCTTTTTAATACAAACTACGTTAGCTTTCTAGGGCTGCTGTACGTACCACAAACTTGGTGACTTAAAACAACAGAAACTTATTCTCTCACGGTCTGGAGGCCAGAAGTCTGAAATTAAAGTGTCGGAAGGGCCACGCTCCCTCTGAAACCTCTGGAGGAGAGTTCTTCCTTGCCTCTTCCAGCTTCTGATGGCCCCAGGAGTTCCTTGGCTGCGGCAGTGCCACTCCAGTTTCTGTCTCCATCTTCACGCGGCCGTCTCCCCTCCGTGTCTGTGTCTTCTCACGGTATTTTCCTCTCTGTGCCTGAATTTCTGTCTTCTTATATGGGTTTAGGGCCCACCCTAATGACCTCAGCTTAACTTGGTTACATCTGCAAAGACCTTACTTCCAAGTAAAATGACAGTCACACGTCCTGGGGCTTAGGGCTTCAATGTATCTTTTTTGGGGATGCAATTCAACCTATAACCCTAATCATACTTAACCTTTAAAAAAAAAGATTTTCCTGGATGCCAGGCTCTTTTACATGGGTGATCTCATTTAACACGTACGTGAAGTGAGCTCTATTATTATCTTCCTTTTCTACGGGAAGAGGCTGAAGAGAGCAGCTGAGTAAGTTGCTCAAGGTCAAACAGACGCTAACCCTACCTCAGCTGACTGCTGAGGCTGCACCCTTAGCCAACTGGCAGCGCTGCCTCTGCTGTGGCCCCTGAGCCTGCGGTTTCACGCGGGGGTGGCTGTGAAGAAGGCTGTGTCTGTGTGGGGAGGAGGACCAAGCATGGCTGGCCTGGTAGTTTTGTTTTGTCAGCTGAAACGCCAACACACAGTGAGTCGATATTGAGTCTGGCGTCTTCCCCGCGACTCTCCAAGTGGCTGTGGTTTCCCACAGCAGCCCGCGGCCCAGAGTGAAGTCATCGGGAGAAAGTGGGCACAATGTGAGCCCCAGGGAGGCAGGAACACTGGGAACTTCACCTCGACATTGGGCTTGGGTGGAGGAGTGCAAAAGGCAGGGACCAGCTCACAAGGAGGGCCCAGTGTGGGTGGTTAGGGGCAATGTGGGTATAAGAAGGGCCTGTGGATTCAGACAACCCTAGGATGGGGTCCCTGATCCATTGCCTATTAGCTGTGTGACCTCGGGGAAGTTGCCTAAATTCTCTGAGCCTCAGTTTCCCTCAGCTATCCTCACTTCTGTTGTGAGGTTGTGAAGACTGTTGTGAAGACTCAGAAAAAACCTAAGGCCAGTGTTTCACCCAGAGGAAGGGCAGCCATTGCCCGCAAATGGCTGGTGTGGCTGACTTGAGGAGGGCCGAGGAGTAGGAAAGAAAATGGAATATTGGTGACTTCAAGGAATTTAGAGGCAAAAAGTTACACAAGAAAGTGGCCTTAGTGTATTTATAGCAAATGCAGATTGGATTAAGGCGAAGATGTGGAGCTGACAGAGAGTAAACAGAGAGCTTTCATGGAGGAATGGAGTCCTGAGAAGGATTGTGAAGAAGAGCAGGAAGGACTGGAATAGGAGAAGCCCACAAGGACCCAACACCCCAAGGCCCTGAGCCCTCCACCAGCAGCAGCAGCTCCTGGGGACACTCATTTCCCTCTGGGGATTGCACTAGACATCTTCTGAGATGGCCAAGCTCCTCCTTCCCTCTTCCTTCTCCACAAATCACAGCGTGCCCCATGCCCAACACACAAACACACACACACACACACACACACACACATCGTTTTTTGTTTGAAGAATCACCAAACCTGGGTTTTCCCTGGGAAAGGCCTGTCAGTCAAGAAGTGTGTTACCCAGAGCTAATGAGTAACTCAAGAGAGATCAAAAGATAGAAGTGATGCCTTTTATTAAGCTCACAGATTTATTATAAGTGAGCCGGCAGGACCACACAGGTCTCCCGTCCCAGTGCAGGAAAACTGAGTGTGTGTGTGGTCTGGAGCAGTCGAAAGGCAGTGAGACTGCGGGTGTGAGCCTAATAAAGGCTATAATTGGCACCTCTTTTCCAGCAAAACCCACCGGACACCTCCCCACTGCTAGGCTCTCTCCTTACAGGGAGGAGTGTAGACGGGGAGGCTCCGCCCAGAGGAGGAGCCCAGGAGTGGGCAGGGGATGGTCATCCAGGTACAGCCTCCAACCCCAGTCCTCGAGCTGAAGCCCCAGTGGCTCTGAGTGTAAGTCAACAAGGGAGTGGGCACTTCTTCCTGCGAGACTAGCCAATGGGGTGGTCAGGAGGCGTGTTTTTGCAGACATCCAGGCTGGTCACAGGCATCCAGTGACATGCCCCTTTCTCAGCACCAGGGAAACTGAGTCATTTCCATAAACTGGTGTCGGGTTCATATCAGTGTTCATATTTTATTGTAATAAACATTGTAAACACTTGCTGCAGTAGCCACAAAAATATTTTAAAAAGCTAGAACGGTGAGGTTCAATTCCCACAATCCCCAAATTCCAAAAGAAAGACTGCAGTGGTGTGTGTCTGTGTGTGAGACCGTCTCTCTGTGGAACATTGATGGACAAGCAGCTGGCATTGCTCTGGGACTTTTACAAGATGAGCCCAGCATTTGCTGGACATCTGTTCTCCTTTGGCCGAAACATGACAGTGGACTTCTATCTCTGAGGTTGGCCCTTACAAAGCCAACCATACCAAATGAGGCTCTTTCTTTATAAAACATGTGTGTCCTTGGTCAGTCCAAACACCTTAGGGCTCAGTTTTTCATCTGTATGAGAAGTGAGAGCCATCTTAACCCTGAGGCCTTTTTCAACCCTGACACTGAATTTGGGCCTTATAAGCAAAGCTCGTGTGTAACTCCAGGGCGCAATTCCTGGACCCAGAGTCCCTCCACCTTCCATCACAACCACAGCCCTATTTCCCACTGTCCTTCAAGCCCTCCCCCACAGCCTCCCACCTCCTCCCATCCTGCCTTGTTTCCAGCCATCTTTCCATCTGCACAGCACCCCCCAACCCACCCGCACACATTATAGCCTGGCTAATTCTGCCCTGGCAAACCCACAAGCCTGATAATTCCCCCCAACATTCCTTGGCAGGCTCCCCCTTCTTCTTGGCAGAGATTTAAGAGCTGAGAGCAGCCATTAGCTCATGTCCTGCTCTGGCTTTGTTACTTCTAGAAAGCCAGCTTCATTTATTAATATGCTATTAATTATTGCTACGAGTAATTGAATCTAAGTTGAACATTCTGAGACAGCCTAAAAAAAATTATCTTCCTTCTGTAAGGCTTTGCTTTGAATGCTTTTTAAAACTACTTGCTCTGCTTTAAGATTTTACTCCTATATCAAAAAAAGAAAATTGCAGGATTGTGATACCTCTCTTCTGCAAATACAATGGTGCTCAAAGTTAAGTTTTAACAGATTGACAGGAGATTCGGAGAGTCTCAGATATGGAAGGCATGAAGAACACTAACATTAACTGGGCACTTCATATTTGTGAGCTCATTTAAACATGAGAACGATTGACCACTAGTATTTCCATTTCACCGGCAAAGGGACCAAAGCTTCCAGAAGTGAAGTCCTACAGCCAATGGAAGAACTGGGTTTGGGCAGGGTGTGGTGGCTTAGGCCTGTAATCCCAGCACTTTGGGAGGCCAAGGCGGTAGGACAGTGATATGGTTTGGCTCTGTGTCCCCACCCAAATCTCATCTTGTAGCACCCATAATTCCCACGTGTTGTGGGAGGGACCTGGAGGGAGATAATTGAATCATGGGGGCAGTTTCCCCCATACTGTTCTCGTGATAGTAATAAATCTCACAAGATCTGATGGTTTTATAAGGGGCTTCCACTTTTGCTTCTCTCTCATTCTCTCTTGCCACTGCTATGTAAGAAGTGCCTTTTGCCTTCCACCATGATTGTGAGGCCTCCCCAGCCACGTGGAACTATAAGTCCATTAAACCTATTTTTCTTCACAGTCTTGGGTATGTCTTTATCAGCAGCATGAAAACGGGCTAATACAGTAAATTGGTACCAGTAGAGTGGGGCACTGTTGAAAAGATACCCGAAAATGTGGAAGCAACTTTGGAATTGGGTAACAGGCAGAGGTTGGAACAGTTTGGATGGCTCAGAAGAAGACAGGAAAATGTAGGAAAGTTTGGAACTTCCTAGAGACTTGTAAATGGCTTTGACCAAAATCAGAGGTGGTCTCAGGTGGAGATGAGAAACTTGCTGGGAACTGGAGTAAAGGTGATTCTTGCTATGTTTTAGCAAACAGACTGGTAGCATTTTGTCCCTGCCCTAGAGATTTGTAGAACTTTGAACTTGAGATAGATGATTTAGGCTATCAGGCAGGAAAAATTTCTAAGCAGCAAAGCATTCAAGAGGTGACTTGGGTGCTGTTTAAAGCATTCAGTTTTAAAAGGGAAACAGCATAAAAGTTTGGAAAATTTATAGCCTGACAATGGGATAGAAAAGAAAAACCCATTTTCTGAGGAGAAATTCAAGCCAACTGCAGAAATTTGCATAAGTAACAAGGAGCCAGATGTTAATTGCCAAGGCAATGGGGAAAATGTCTCTAGGCCATGTCAGAGACCTTTCAGGCAACCCCTTCCATCACAGGCCCGGAGGCCTACAAATTAAAAATGGTTTTGTGGGCTGGGCTCAGGGTCCCCCTGCTGTGTACAGCCTAGGGATTTGGTGCTCTACGTCCCAGCCACTCCAGCCATGGCTAAGAGGGGACAAGGTACAGCTTGGACCATGGCTTCAGAGGGTGCAAGTGCCAAACCTGTGGCACTGAGCCTGCAGGTACACAGAAGTCAAGAATTGAGGTTTGGGAACCTCTGCCTAAATTTCAGAGCATGTTTGGAAATACCTGGATGTCCAGGCAGAAGTTTGCTGTGGGGGTGGGGCACTCACTGAGAACCTCTGCTATAGCAGTATGGAAGGGAAATGTGGGGTCAGAGCCCCTACACAGAGTCCCCACTGAGGTCCTGACTAGTGGAGCTATGAGAAGAGGGTCACCATTCTCCAGGCCCCAGAATGGTACATCCACTGACAGCTTGCACCATGCACCTGAAAGAGCTGCAGACACTCAAAGCCAGCCTGTGAAAACAACTGAGAGGGAGGCTGTACCCTGCAAAGCCACAGATGCAGAGCTGTCCAAGATCATGGGAACTGATGTCTTGCATCAGTGTGACTTGGATGTGAGACATGGAGTCAAAGGAGATCATTTTGGAGCTTTAATATTTGACTGCCCTGCTGGATTTTGGACTTGCATGGGGCCTGTAGCCCCTTTGTTTTGGCCAATTTCTCCCATTTGGAATGGCTATATTTACCCAAAGCCTGTACCCCCATTGTGTCTAGGAAGTAACTAACTTGTTTTTGATGTAACAGGCTCACAGGCAGAAGGGACTCACCTTGTCTCAGATGAGACTTTGGACCATGAACTTCTGAGTTAATGCTGAAATGAGTTAAGATTTTGGAGAACTTTTGGGAGGGCATGATTGGTTTTGAAATGTGAAGACACGAGATTTGGGTGGGACCAGGGGCAGAATGATATGGTTTGGCTCTGCATCCCCACCCAAATCTCATCTTGTATCTCCCATGATAGGGACCCAGTGAGAGATAACTGAATCACAGGACAGTCTTCCCCATACTGTTCTTGTTGTAGTGAATAAGTCTTACAAGATCTGATGGTTTTATAAGGGGTTTCCACTTTCACTTCTCTCTCATTCTCTTTTGCCACCACCATGTAAGAAGTGCCTTTCACCTTCTGCCGTGATTGTGAGGCTTCCCCAGGCACGTGGAACTGTAAGTCCGTTAAACTTATTTTTCTTCCCAGTCTTGGGTATGTCTTTATCAGCAGCATGGAAATGGATGAATACAGATGGCTTGATGCCAGGAGTTCAAGCCTAAGTAACACAGCAACGCCCTGTCTCCACAAAAACATTTTTAAATTAGCTGGGCATGGTGGCCTGTACCTGTAATCCCAGCTGCTCTGGAGGCTGAGGCAGGAGGATCACCAGGAGTTTGAGGGTGTAATGAACTATGATCACACCACTGCGCTCCAGGCTGGGTGGCAGAGTGAAATTCTGTTTCAAAAATAATAAATAAATAAATAAACAAACAAAAGAACTGGGTTTGGACCCAGGTCTGTTTGACTCCAAACATGATGCCCACTGCCTTATTTACTCAGGCTGAAGTTTCTGCAAATATATTAAGTTCAAATGCATTAGCACACAATAAATATGTGCAGTGAGGCCTTTCCTTTATTGCGAGTTACAGTATCTGACATTTGTTTCATCCAAAAGTGAGATGAATAAAGATTTTCAGATCTCAGAGAAGCTCATTTAACATTTTGAGGAGGTAAGAAAAATAAAATACAGGCACTATAATTAGCAAGAAATTAGTTTCACTTCACAGTACAGCAATAGAAAGAAAATTTGAGTGAACCTAAAATTTATACAGCTGAATATTTTTCCATTCTTAAAAGTTGTGTTAGGTCAGGCACAGTGGCTCACTCCTGTAATGCCAGCACTTTGGGAAGCCAAAGTGGGTGGATCACCTGAGGTCAGGAGTTCGAGACCAGCCTGGCCAACATGGTAAAATCCCGTCTCTTCTAAAATTTAGAATACAAAAATTAGCCAGGTGTGGTAGTGCGCGCCTGTACTCCCAGCTACTCAGGAGGCTGAGACAGGAGAATCCCTTGAATCCAGGAGGCAGAGGTTGCAATGAGCCAAGATCACACCACTGTACTCCAGCCTGGGTGACAGAGAGAGATTCCATCTCAAAAAAAAAAAAAAACAAAAAAACAAAATGTGTTAAAATATACACTAAAGTTGAATTTTAAAAGTCACTTTTCCTTAGGTGTTACCACCTCCATCTATCCTGTTTCTCAAGGATCTTACTCAGTAGAAAGTTCTGGCTTTTCCTTAATCCTTCTGCTACAAAAATGGAATGTGTGGCTAAGGACAAATTTCTTGAATGCTAACCCAAATGTAAGTATTTGTGAGAAGATAGGCAAGGTAAGCTAAGAGGGAATATAAGAATACTTGTTACAGGATAAAGTTTAAATACCATGGGGTGGAAGGTGGGGCAGGGGAGAGAAAGCAGCAAGGGTGAAGGGAGGCTTAGAAGCTTCTTTTGATGGTTTTCATTCCTCTCCTTACTTTAGGCCAGGAGTCAGCAAACTTTAGCCGTGGGGCAAATCTGCCCCACCACCTGTTTTTGTATAGTGTGTGAACCAAGAATGCTTTGTGCATTTTTTAATAGTTGAAAAAATCAAAAGAAGACTTTGCGACACATGAAAATTATACAAAATTCAAATTTCAATATTCATCAATACAGTGTTATTGCAACACGGCGCTCATGTTTCTGTGCTGTCTGTCTGCTTTTGCTACAGCAGAGCTGAGTCTTTGTGATGGAGACTGATCCGGTTTGGATTTGTGTTCCTGCCCAAATCTTGTGTCAAATTGTAATCCCCAATGTTGAAGGCAGGGCCTGGTGGAAGGGGATTGGATCATGGGGGTAGATTTTCCACTTTGGTGCTGTTCCCGTGACAGAGTTCTCACAAGATCTGGTTGTTTAAAAGTGTGTGACCCCTCGCTCCCTCTTCCTCCTACTCCAGCTAAGTAAGACATGCCTGCTTCCCCTGCGCCTTCTGCCGTAACTGAAAGTTTCCTGAGGCCTCCCCAGAAGGTGTCATGCTTCCTGTATAGCCTGTGGAACCATGAGTTCATTAAACCTTTTTTCTTTATAAATTACCCAGTCTCAGGTATTTCTTTATAGTAGTGTGAGAATGGATTAATACAGAGACTACGTGGTCCATAAAGCCTAAAATATTTGCTATTTGGCCCTTCACAGAAAAAGTTCACTGACTCCTGCTCTAGATAATCCCATTTCCCAACCATGCTTTTCCCACTCCTCCACCATCCCTCTTACCCACTGAGGAAGGAAAGAAGGAAGGAAGTTGTGTGGAGTTGTAGGTTGCAGCCAGAATGAGTGACATGTGTGTGTTCAATTTGATATTGCTTAATTTCTTTTTTATTTTTTAGTGCTCAATGAGCACATTTCAGTCATCTGGAAATTTAGCTTTCTGCCTCAAACACTTACGTTGATAGACACTGTGTTCATAAGGCACACCTTTGTCCCTCATTCAATATTGCCAGATAGGATTTCAGACTCAGCTAGACATGTGAGTTAGAGGCTGAACAAAAAGTATGGGGAAAAACAATTATCAGGATAATCTAAGTCCCTGCCCCAGCTCTTTAAAGCAAAGAGAACGTGGAGCCTGCATTCTCCACATCGATGGCACCCACTGGGTGCCTGGGCCACCCTCTCAGGACTCTTCTGCAGTCAGTGCGGCCTTCTGGTTGACAGTGATGGATGCTGCAATTAGATCTGTACTGGGAGAAAAACCCCTTTTTCGTTAAAAAGTGCTGTGATTGGCACTGACTTCAAAGGGCTACACTTCTGCTCTCTCCCTCATCCCCATGCTGACTGGGTGATAAGGAGCACAAGGAAGCGGGTGTGAAGAGGGGGATGACTCATCCTGGTCCATTCACTTCATAAGGAAGAGTAGCTCACGTGCCCTTCTCAGGCCCCACACTCTGAGTTGCTGTTCTGCAGCCTGGCTGGGTGGGTACACTTCCTGCTTGACACCCTGAGAGCCACATCTTTGCATGCACAGTGCTTGTCACTTCTCAAGCAGTTGGAGTTCCTTCAGAGAGCCAAATGACCTTGGCATTTTAGGCTGTCTTGCTCATCACCTGTGAACCCCCTCTGCTGGGTTCTCTTTCTCCCCAGCCTCCACAGATTGGTCATTTTCAAGTTTCACCCTCACTTTCACATATTTTTCCTGGCAGAGTCACACATTCCCAGGAGGAAGTCAAATATGCCTTCTATACTGCTGACTCCAAAATCTATCTACTTAGTTCTGGCCCTTCTCTAGAGCAACCAATGTATATTTCCAATGCATTCATTCATTTCTCGCTAATTACTCACTGAGATCTTGTCCTGCTCCAGCATATGTTCAGCACTGTGGATATGATGCAGGGCAGGTGAGCCCCAAACTGGGGCTTAGCCTGGGAGGGTTCTTTGCTTTGCCTAGGTAAGAAGTCAAGGGTGAGCTGGTGGTTGAATAAAACAGCGTTATTGAAGCAGCAGTGTTACAGCTTTAGTGGTGTGTTACAGCTTCAGCAGCGTTATGGCCCTTGTGTCTACTCCTGCAGAGCAGGGCTAGCCCACAGGCAGAGAGCCGCAGCTCAGGGCCGTTCTGCAGTCACATTTATACCTACTTTTAATTACATGCAGATTAAGGGGTAGTTTATGCAGAAATTTCTAGGAAAAGGGTAGTAACTTCTGGGTCATCAGGTCATTGCCACGGAAACGGGTGGCAACTCCCGGGTATTGCCATGGCAATGGTAAACTGTCAGGGCACACTGGTGGACATGTCTTATGGAAAGCTGCTTTTGCCTTGGCCCTGTTTTAGCTAGTCCTCAATTTGGTTCCATGTCCAAGCCTCACCTCTGGAGTTGAGTCCCACCTCCTACCTCAAATACAATGGTGCCCAGGAAGATATGAGTCCTGTCCTCAGAAAAGAGAGACAGAAATAATCTAATGATTCTATAAAGCTAATTCTCCACTGTGTTTAAAGCCCCAAAGAAAGGTACAAGCACTGTGAAAAGCACATCACAGGGAGACTTGATGTAATTCAGAGGGAGGTTGGGGAATTTTGCCAAGGAAGGGGGAAAGTATTTTCAAATGCTGCTGGAGAGGCAGGCTACAGACAGATAATGTGCAGCCTTATTTTTTTTTTATCATTTAATGTGCTTTTAGCTGCAAGTAACAGAAACCCAACCTAAGTTGGCTTAAGAAATAAGAAAATGTATTGTCTCATATGACCAAAGGTCCTAAGCACAAGCAGTCTGCAGAACTGACTTAATCTAATGTCTCCATTTTAGTTATCTATTGCTGCATAGCAAATTGCCCCCAAACTTAGCAGCTGAAAAAAATATATTTTTTCTCACAGTTTCTCTGAGTCAAGAATCTTAAGAATGGCTTAGGTGGATGCCTCTAGCTCAAGATCTTTCCTGAGGTGTCAGCCAAATTGTTGACCAGGGCTGTGGTCATCCCAAGACCTGACAAGGTGAAGGATCTGCTTCCAAGATCTGTTGCATGGTTGTTGACAGGCTTTAGTTCCTCATGCACCATCAAGCTGAGAACCTGTTTTTCACCATTTGGGCCTCTCCATAAGGATGCTTGCAACATGGAAGTTTTGCTTCCCCAAATGCCCGTGAGGAGAGAACGAGAGGGAAGGACAGACAGAGAAAGAGAGAGGGAGAGAGGGAGTGTGAACCCAACACAGAAGGTGTTATCTTTTTGTAACTTAATATCAGAAATAATATGCCATCACTTCCGCCCTACTCTATGCATTAGAAGAGAGTTCTTAAGTCCTGCCCACACTGAAGGAAGGAGATTACACAAGGGCATGAATACCAGGAGGCAGGGACCACGGCGCCATCTCAGAGGCTGCTGGCCAGAGGCTCCATCTGTGCTTCTCTGATAGCTTTCATCTCTCAGCTCTGCCCTGCTTCTGTACATTCTTGTATATCAGGCTGGAAGCAAGATGGCTACAGGATTTAAGAGCTTTACCTCCATGCAAGACTACATCCTAAGGAAGAGTTCAAGATCACATCCAAATGCTCTCCTAGAAAAATAAAGGAAGAATCTTCCCAGAAGTCTTCCCAGACCTCCCTTCATGTCTCCTCAGCCCATTCAGTCAGTTACTGGCAGAAGGATGAAATTGCCATTTGATGACCTGGGCCTGCCATGGGAGCAGGGGATGAGGTCAGCTGCCCTGAAAACATGGGTGGTGGGGTGAGAGCGTGGAGACCTATGGCAAATTCTGCCACTGTCTCAACTGCTAGTTCCATCCTGCAACCCCGTACACCTTCTCTCCTGCTAACAGAACCACCAATTCTGCTAGGGTAGAGCACAGAGAAGATAGGCCCTTCCTTCTGTCCCAGGGAATGAATCATGGTTGGATTAAATCAGTGATGGTAATAACCTTTTCCCTTTCCCATATTTTTACATTCCCAGGCACTTTAGTAGTTGGAAGGTGCCATGTGGCACAGTCCTGCCCCTGAGATTTAAGAAGTCTGCTGGGGAGCTTCTAGGAATATTCCCTTTTTTTGTGAAAGGATACTACACTTGAGGCAATGCCCCTTAACCACTCAGAGTCTTCCCCAGGCTTCTTATCTTTAAATGCACCTATGACATTTGGTGCTGCATCAACCCTCTTGCACCCAGGAGGTGACAGATTTTTGAGGGCCAATGGCCAACATACTGGAGATGACAGCAAGTAAAGGGCCTGGGCCTTTGATAGCATTGTCGAGCAGCAACACCAAACATGAAACATAGATGAGATGATTGAAAGTGTTTATTGCTTAAGCTGCTGTGAGTCAGGTACTCTGTTGCTTGCATCTGAACACACCCTAACTGATCACATTTCTCATAGGAAGGAAGAAGAGGGTCATGCTTGCTGCTGGGAAGCCAAGAATATCCTTTGGAGTTAAGAATTTGGGTTTTTATTCTAAGAACAATCAGATTTGTGTTTTGAAAAGATTGCTCTAGGTACAATATGGAAAATAGATTGGAGAGGAGCAACTATGCACGTGCAGGAAAAGAGTAGGAGGTGATTATAATATTCAGGAAAGAGATAATAGATGGTGATTTCTCTAGGTTTGGTGGCAGTTGAAGGCAAGGACTTGAGACATAGAAGGTGAAAAGTGGAGGTAAACAATTGCAGTGAGGGGCAGTGGGGAATGGCGAAGCAATGAAATGGTAACTACGTATTTAGGAAAACACTCGTAACCTCCTGATAATGATTCAGTGTCTTCCTCTTTCCTGAAAATTTTTGAGTTGAGTGGAAACATATATATTATCAAATCCTTTGTTTTTGAGGAGTTCTGTTTAGAAACTTTCAAAGAGTTTGTCTTATTTTGCTTCTGGCAAAGTATGTAAGTGTCTTCAAGTGGTTTCCCCCATGAATGTGTGAGGGAATGAATTGAAAAGATAAAATTGGGGGTGAATTCTTCCTTACTGTTTGATTCCTATGAATGTTGTCATGTTTATGTAACACATTATAACTTAAAAATAAAACACATAAAATGTCTAAAAAGATACTGTTGATTTCTTTTTTCTTTTCTTTTTTTTTTTTTTTTAGATGGAGTTTCTCTCTTGTTGCCCAGGCTGGAGTGCAACGGCGCAATCTCGGCTCACTGCAACCTCCGCCTCCCAGGTTCAAGCGATTCTCCTGCCTCAGTCTCCCGAGTAGCTGGGATTACAGGCATGTGCCACCACGCCTGGCTAATTTTTGTATTTTTAGTAGAGATGGGGTTTCAGCTTGTTAGCCAGGCTGGTCTCGAACTCCTGACACATCAGGTGATCTACCCTCCTTGGCCTCCCAAAGTGCTGGGATTACAGGCATGAGCTGCCATGCCTGGCCTACTGTTGATTTTAAAAGTACTTGTATAGCATTAGGTGCTTACCTATACATGGAATAATGTTTTTGTAAATATCTCTGAATTGCCTCCTGAAGCTTCTAAGTCCTGCAGAATTGCTTAGATTTTAGAAGAAAGTAATAGAACTATGGAGGACTCGAGTAATCAAATTTGCCTTCTACTAGCCAGCACCATAAGGACTGCATTTGCCTGTCTAGTTAATCCTTGAAGTGTAAGTCGAAGATGAATAGCTCAGTGATAGAGGCTTTGGGTTTTGGAGTCAGCCAGTTCGGGCTTCCAAGTCTGACTAATACCGACTAGTTGCATGATTTTGAGCTAGTTATTTAATGCAGCTGGACCTCAGAGAAATTTCCCTGCTATAACATTGGTGGTGGTAGTGTATGTGTGTGTGTCGGGGTGGGGGGTCCTGACAGGGATTTCAGGGAAAAGAGTGTGTGGCAAGGTGCCTGAAGCCTGGTGACTGATATGATACCAGGCACTCTATGAGTGTAGCTGATTATTAAAGTTCGTAATAAAATCACCATGGGAACATCCCCTTATTAAATCTCATCTCCTCCAGGCTAAACGTGTTAAACATTTCATGTGGATAATTCAAAGAGTCTACTGTGTTTATGCTAGGTTTTCTTAGACTTCAGAGCAGAAGTGAGTTTGGCAGTTCTTCCCTCTGCTTCTGGGAGACACAGCACCCTTCCATGCACGAGGAAGTGTGTGGGCACAAGGCTTGCCCAGGGTTCCCTCTGGCTGAGGTGGGCAGACCATGGGTGTATCTGGGACTTTACCACCAACTGCACTGCCTTACTCCCCTAGCAGGTACAGCCGGGAGGCCCAGGGCCCCTGGCAGGGCCTCCAGAAGGGCTGGAGCTGAAGCTGGATAGGGGGTGAAGAGGAGCAGGGATTCAGGGGTTCTGTTGGCAGGACACCCCCAGGACCCTTCCCCAGTGGCCCTGGGCATCTTCCTTTGCTCTTTCAACAAGACCTCATACTCTGTCCTCTCCTTTGCCTCTGTTACCTGTTGCTTCTGACAGGTTTTCTCTCCTCCTGTGTTACTGCAAACCAGAAGGCAGGGGGCATTAAAGGATGGCCTGAGCACGGTGCTCTGAAGCCAAACCCCACTCCTTTGAGAGCTTCTAAGGCTTGTTGTGGCCAGTTACAAAAATGATACTTCTGTGGGTGAAAAGCCCCAGCCCTCTCATTGCCTTCTTTCCTCCTTCCCTCCCTCCCTCCCCTCCCCTCCCCTCCCTCCCTCCCTTTCTCCCTCCCTCCATCCCTCCCTCCTTCCCTCCTTTCCTTCCTTCCTTCCTTCCTTCCTTCCTTCCTTCCTTCCTTCCTTCCTTCCTTCCTTTCTCTCTTTCTTTTTTCTCTTTTCATCTAACCCCTGTGGGAAAAGGCAGGCATTAATGATGATGAAGCTGTGGGTGATTCTCCTGAAAGGAAAAAACAGGTATAGTATGCCTCACAAGATATTTAACCCAAAAGCTGGGACGGGGACTTGGGGATGAGGAAAGGATGAGTGTTTCCACAGGTGGGAAACAAGAAGGGTGTGTGGACATGTCTGCAGGGTCCCTTGACAGTGAGTGGCTACAGGGAAAACAGGAGAAGTGACCCTGAAGATGACCTTTCCTCCTCTCTCTCCCTTCCAGTCACCTTGACAGACTCACAGGGTCCAAACTGGCACAGGGTCAGTGAGAGCTTGGGGGAAGAGGCAGAAGCTGTCCTCACTGCAGTGAGGTCTGCAGTTACGAGCAGGAAGGGAAGGCATGATCAAGCTGCAGTGGGGGAGGACGGGAGTTTGGTCTTGCCAGCCAGCTGGTGAATGGCCATGGGATGAAGGTGCATCTCTATCAGGATGTCAGGACCGATCCTACGAAAACACCCTCACACCCGTGTGCATTTACCTACGTGGAGATATGTGCACTGTACACAAAAACTGTGTCTATACACAGGATGGATGGGTGTGTTTAGATGCTGGCAGCTGCCAGGTTGCTGCTGGCACTAATAAAATCCACCCCACTACAAGCTTCTTCTTAAATATCACCTTACCAATGAGTTCTTCCCAATAAACCTTCTTAAAATGTCATCCTTGACCACCTTGACTCCTTGCCTACCTTCCCTCCTTGATTGTTTTCCCATGGTCTCTATCAGCACATATTTTGCTGTGTTGTCTCTCTCGCAAGATATAATTTAAGCCTCCTGAGGATGAGGGCATTGTTTTGTTCACTCCTACACTCCCAGCTCTGGAAATACGTCTGGCTTATAGTAGATGCTCAATAAATATTTTTTTAAAGAAGGAAGAAAGAGAGATGAGAAAAAGTACGAGAAGAAGGGGGCAAAGAAGTTAACAAGGAGGGAGAGAAGGAGGGAGGGAGAGAGGGAGGGAGGGAGGGAGGGAGGAAGGAAGGAAGGAAGGAAGGAAGGAAGGAAGGAAGGAAGGAAGGAAGGAAGGAAGGAAGGAAAAGAGGGAGGGAGAAAAAAAAGTAAAGAGTCTGGATCAAGCCCAGTAGGTGTCTGACTAGTCCCTGGCTATCATTTATGACTCCCAGCCCAGAATTCTACATTGAGAACAGCTCAAATTGTCCTTCAAACAGAGGCATGAAGGACTCTGGGAGCCAAGAAACCCTCTCATGGGGCAGGGCCTGGGCTGACAAGGAGCTCCCTGAAGGCAGCCCCTGGAATTAGGCTCTTTTCTTGGTGCTGCCTAATGAAGCCTCTACAGTGGGCAGAGGGGACAGGCTCATCAGCCCCTTCGGTGTGGCTAGCAGCTAGCATTTCCTACAGCAAAAGTGGCAAGTGCGTTGTTAAATTTAAGCCTCCTAGCATTGCTATGAGATGAGTACTATTAATATCCTGCTGTTCCTGAAAATTAAGGTCAACAGAGGTCAGGTGACTCACTTGCCCACTGTCACAGAGATGGCCAGTGGAGACTGTTGAGCCTTGACCCAGATTCAGTGGACCCCAAGGCTTCCCTCTTCCTGCCACTCCTGGCCCTGCCAGTGCCCTAACTTGGCTTTCCCAGCAGCAATCCATCCCATGGACCTTTGCAAATCTAAAAAGTCGTGTCCTGTGGATCCTGATAAATTTATTCCCACAGAGGTGCTAGTTGATGACAAAAGGCTGAGTTGTTAATCCTTCGAGAACTCAATGAGATAACCCCTGTAAAGCTCAAGTCACCTGCTCCAAGCACAAAATAGATAGAAGCTAATAATCACAGTACATTGGCTGGCATGTAGTAGGAGGGACATCAATGTTTGTGGCTGCTGGTATTGTTTATGAGGTGGGTGGGAAACCAGGATCCCACTTTCCGTACCGATTTTCTCCTCTCTCCAGCTATTTTCATTGCGCTGAACACTGAACAGCCTTCCACAGTTGAAAAAGTTATCTCACACATTATTTCTTTTGGGTTTCTCAACGAGCTGATGAAGTGACTTTATAGCCCCATTTTTCAGATGAGGAAATTGAGGCTCCCAGGCCAGTGCTGTTTCTACCATTCACCCCAGCCCCACTTTCTATTTCCTCTCCCATTTCACCAGTCCAGCAAGAGCCACCGAACATTGGTGGGGGTGGAGAGAAGAGGAACAATGACATTTGTCTTCTGTCATCTCTGTTTTCTTCTGTGATTCTGGGATGCTGGGTGTAGTTTCCAGGTCTGGTAGGACAGAAATCAGGTTGTTTCCACAAAACGGGAAAATCTCTGTCCAGCTAGTCTGATGAACTTCTAGCTTTCACTTTTCACATCAGAAGATGTAATAGTTCTCTAGCATTGTGTTTGGGGGCTTGCTTGAATCCCCATTTCTTCCAGGAAGTCCTTCTCATGTGAGGGGAGTTGGGACAGGAGTGGAAGGCCAGAGATGGGTGTTAGCATGACTTGGGGCTGTCCTCATGATTTCTGTGTTGTTTGAATCTCGACACACCTTGTATTTTTTGATGAGACTGGTCATAGGTCATGATACACATCTATTATTTATGGGGTGGATTTGTGGACTGCAGAGCTAACAGCAAAGTGTATGCGTGATGCCATTAATCACGGTTAATGTCTGTGGTAACTGAAAGCTGAACCATGTTGTTGGGGGACTGGTGTTAAGAACTATACCTTGTAACTGAAATTTACATGTGTCAGAACCATGCAAAGCAAGAACTGCCTGTGTTCAGTTGGCTGCTAGACATTGCCACCTGGAAATCCAACAAGCACCTCAAACTTGCCACTGCTCCCTTTAAATCTTCTCTCCTTTCTGATTCCCCAATGCACCATCCATGCAGAAACTCAGTCTAAGAATGTGGGAATCCCTTGATCTCCTGATCCCATTCACTCTACATCCAATTTCCAATCCCTATCATTCCACATCCTAAATATTTTGCAAGTCCATCCTAAACTCCTTCTACCACTCCACTTCAGGTCACCATCATGCTTGTGGGTGTACCATAATATTGACTCACTATTTCTGCAGTTGCCCATTCAACCAGTCCTTCACACACTGCTGTTAACTAAAACACAGATTTGATACTATTATGATGTCCTTGCTCAAAGCCTTTCAATGTTACCCTGTCACCTAGAGAATAAACTCTATCACCATGGTAGAGAGGACCATGCAAATTGACCTAGTACAGATCAACCATGCAACTCCAAACTTTGTATTCAGTTATGTGACAACATTCATTGAACACCTAAAATACAGGCCAGCTCTTGGATTGTGCAGATGAGTAAGATACAGTCTGCAGGGCCTACCTTGTGGAAGGCCTTTTCTACCATTGGCTCTGTTCTTCTAGCACTCCTTGTCAATATTCGATGCTGTAGAACCACAGAACCTTGCTGTAGCTAGTTTAAATTCTTTTGTTCACGGTATCATTTTATCAGAAATGTACTCTCCTCCATGCTCCCATAGCTCTCTTCTGTGGCTCTGTTATTGCTCTCACTGCATAGCTTTATAACCAACTGCTTCTGTGTCTCTCCCAGGGGCTGTATCATAAGATACATATTCATACACAGATGAATAATCATCTGTGCGATCCAAGTCCATGGCATACTGTAGGTGTTCAACGAATGTTGTCACGTAACTGAATACAAAGTTTTCAAAGTTTGAAAAAATACTGCACAGTTGATCTATACTGGACCAATTTGTGTGAAATGTTGCAGCATAACAAATGATTTCCTTCCTTCCTTCCTCCCTTCCTTCCTCCCTCCCTCCTTCCCTCCCTCCCTTCCTTCCTTCCTTCCCTCCTTTTATAAAGTCTCACTGTCACCCAGGCTTGAGTGCAGTGGCGCGATCTTACTGCAACCTCTGCCTCCCAGGTTCAAGTGATTCTCCTACCTCAGCCTACTGAGTAGCTTGAATTACAGGTGCGCACCACCAGGACCAGCCAATTTTTGTAGTTTTAGTAGAGATGGGGTTCCACTGTGTTGGCCAGGCTTGTCTTGAACTCCTGACCCCAGGTGATCTGCCCACCTCGGCCTTCCAAAGTGCTGGGATGACAGGCGTGAGCCACCACGGCTGGGCCCAAATGATTTATTTCCCTTCATTTTATTGCAATGGCAGTGAATGAGCAGGTCATACTATGTCTGCTCCAGACTGTTTGTGTTTCCCCAAATTCACAGGTTCAAATCCCCAATGTGATCGTACTAGGAGGTGAGGTCTTTGAGAGGTGATTAGGTCATGAAGGTGGAAACTTCACAAATGGAATTAATGTCCTTATTTAAAAAAAAAAAAAAAGCCCCCAAAGAGCTCTCTCGCTCCTTTTCTCTATGTGAGGACATAGTGAGAACTTGGCCATCTGCAACCTGGAAAGGGCCCCTCACCAGAACTCAGCTGTGCTGGCACTCTGACATCAGACTTCCAGCTTCCAGAACTATGAGAAATAAATGCTTATTGGATAAGTCACTCAGTCTATGGTAATTTGTTACAGTATCCCAAACTGACTCATGCACATTTTACAATGAAGAAACTGAGGTTCACGGAAACTAAGTGGTTTATCCAAAATCACACATCTTTCACTTGTCAGAGCTCTCTCTCAAGCCCAAACCTTCTGACCTGAAGTCCAGACCTGTCTCTCTGGCTGATTTCAGTCCTGACCTTTCTGTTAGCTACGTGTTGTGGGGTGCACGTCATGGAGAGCAAGTGTTTGCTCATTCTGTCCACTGTCCTTCCTAGTGCCTAGAATCCACGGTAAGTACTCAACACATATTTGTTGGATTAATTAATTCATGAGTTAGTGACTGTCACATGGGGTCAAGTTTTGCTGGTTGGAATAGAAAAACCAGGGATTTGGGAACTCAGTAAGAGTCTGTGAAAGGGATATAAAAATCTTCCTCAGTTCTAGCTTCAGCAGGTAGGAAGAGGGCCACTGTCTCTCCTATGCCCAGATAATAGGATGTCTGTAGGGTCCCCCAGGGCTGAAGCTCCCCAGACACTTCAGTCTTCCTGAACAGGTGAAAGAAAACCTTGGCGGACAGACGGCTTCTACCACCCCAGGAGTGGGGTTCTTGGAAAGGTATTATCATTCCCATCCGTCAGGATGGGGCTGGAGCTCATCGCCTTCCAAGAATGTGACTGACGGCAAATTTGAGTTCAAAAGAAGATTAGATTTCAAGGCAACTGGAAGCTATTCAGTTGAAGCCAAGTTTTACAGGGAGAGTTTCCTCCCTCTCCTGTCTTCTCCTTCTCCCTCCAGGGCAGCCCAGGGCTTGTTGGGACCTGAAAAAGAACTGACAGCGCCTGACTGTTCCCCTAATTGAGGAAAGGAGAGATGGAAAACCAGGCTCTGGACTTGTTCACAGCCCAGGGAGGATCCAAGGATCACATCTTCCTGGGTGCCCTGGGGGGACTGAGGTAGCTGTTGGGAGTGAGTTCCACACAGTGGTGGGAGATGCCTGGGCACAGCCTGAGCCCCCATGGCCATCACTCAGCAGCCTCCCGCAGGAGGAGGAGAAACCTTCACCGTGCTCTCCAATGACCATAACAAAATAGGTCAGTAACAACAAATGGAAGGCTTATGTTTGTACAGAACTTTCTAACTTAGAAAGCCCTCTTGCAGTTTCCATTACAACTCCACAGTGAAGCAGGTGGGTGGATGCTGCCAACCCTGTGCTGATAAGAAGTCTGGGGCCCGCTGGGCACAGTGGCTCATCCCTGCAATCCCAGCACTTTAGGAGGCTGAGGCGGGAGGATTGCTTAAGCCCAGGAGTTTGAGACCAGCCTGAGCAACATAGCAAGACCTTGTCTTGACAGAAAATTTAAAAATTAGCTGAGTGTGGTGGCACACACCTGTAGGCCCAGCTGTTCCAGAGGCTAAGTTGGGAGGATCACTTGAGCTAGGAGGTTGAGCCTGCAGTGAGCCATGACTGCACCACTGCACTCTGAGAAAGACCCTGTCTCCAAAAAGAAAAAAACAAAAAAATGAAGTCTGGAGCCAAGAGAGGTTTAAAGACTTCAACGGGTGACAACCACTGGATGAAGCACCTCCATTATAGCTGGCATGCTTCTAAGTACTTTCATGTTTGAGCATTTAATCCTCACAGCAACCCTATGAAGTAGAGGCTATTTTTATTCCCATTTTATAGATGAAACCGAAGCTCAGATACACTAAGTAACTTGCTTAAGACCCTGCAGCCATTAATGGTGGAGCCAGAATTTAGAACAGGGGTCAGCTATTTAACCACTACTTGATTTGAAATTTCTCAGATCAGAGGAAAATCTCATCCATAGTTTTTTGGAGGGGAGTCCCCAGGTTTGAGCTTTGTTTGAAGATGTGGTCACAGCCACACCCCTGTAATCCCCATTGAAGCCTCACCAAGCCAGCCATCATGCTTGCCATGGCAGACTAAGGGCGCTGGGGAGGAACCCAGACCAAAAGGTACCAAGCACACAAATGCGAGAACCAGCGCACTGATGGTCGGAGGGCAGCTTAGCAGAGAGAAATCAAAAGAACACAGTACCAGGAGGGCAAAACAAGGATATTCAATGCCCACCTGGTCGGTCAGCAGCCAGAATGTCTGGAGGAAGGGACAAAAGAAAGGGACAGTCTAAAGGAAGGACATGTTCCATCATCTTGCTTATTTTCTGCACTGCCCTGCCATACGACCTTATTTAAACCTCACATCAATGCTGTGAAGAAACTGAGTTCTAAGAGGTTGAGTTACCACCCATTAATCTTACTATAGTGTTGGCAAAAACCTACTGTCAACATAAAATGATCTGAATTCTAAACTATCATTATAAATTCCCAAGTTTCCTCCCTTCATGGGCTCCATGGGCCAATCAGTCAAAAACCCTTAGCTATTTAGCATTCAAGACCCTTTGCAGGGAGTCCAAGGAACTTCGCACTTGGCACCGTCCCCAACTGCCAGAAGCTGGCAAATTCACGGGAGAAGATTCCTCCCAAGTTCATCTTTCCATCTGCAATCAACCGTGGATGAACTGGTGCTTTGTTTGAATAGCAAAGTAGAGTGTTTTCAGCATGGAAAACTGTAGACATAAAGCACTGAAAACAAAACAAAACATAACAAACAAACAAATAAATGGAAATAACTTTTCATTCCCTCATTAGTATTAACCTTAAAACATCTATTAATAGTAATAAAACAAGCTTACTTAAAATCTTCCCCTCATTATGAAATAAAAAACAACATATGCTGTTCAAAAACTTTTGGGCAGAGGAGTGGTGTCTTGCCTTTGAGTAAAAGTGATACAATCCTCTAACTGCTCACTTAATTAAACCTAATTTTATTTACGGATTCCTCCTGGCCTTTCCCTTGCTTTGGTTCTCTTCCCATTTAAGCTCTTCTAGTTCTTTCAGATCCAACTGCTGGTCACCTTTTCTCCTTTCTAGTAGCGTCTTCCGGTCTTGCAGAGAAAACTTTCTCTTATTCCTCTCAAGCCCAGCCCAAGGAGAAACCAAACAAACAAGCAGAAAAAACCTAGCTTGCTTTGCAAGTACACACAGGAGAAGATAAAACAAGAGTTCACATCTGAAATGCTATGTGTGTCTAGTGAATGTTCTAGACCAGAAGTTTCCAAACTTTCTCCAGTCATGGAAACTTAGTGTCTCTGTAATTTTCTCATGGTGCCCCAGGCAAAAAAAAATACCAACACTTCTGTTTATTAAGTAATTAAGTAATTAGGTCCAAATGACTTAATAAGTGTTTGTGGCTTAAAAATTTAGTAGCCATTTGAAAAATTAATACACAAAAAGTAGAAAGAGAAAAGGTTTGTATTCCATTATTAAATAATTACAGTGACTTATTTATGGACACTGCACAGCTTCCCAGACCTTGGAATCAGGCTGTACAGAGCCACCCTCATTTTCTGTTCCACATTGATTTTCACATGGAACTTATTTGTTTTAATCACAGCAACTGCGAAAAAAAAAATATTCCATCAAAAGGAATGTGATACAATCTCATGTTGAAACTGGGCGCTACCTTGAGTTAGGAGTGTGTGTGATGTCTGACAGATGTTTTCTTGGAGAAAATGGAAAAGATTCCATAGCACCCTGGGAGCTCAACGCGGTGCCCTAAGCACATCAGCACACAGTTTGGGAACCACAGTTCTACACAATGAATGCAGTGAGCACTCAAAGGAGGAACAAAAACTTTCCACTAAGATGGTTCACGGAAGATTTCGCAGAGGAGGAGAAACTGAAGCTGAGCTTGCTGGGTTGGCTGGGTAAAGAGGAAGGGATGGGAGCAGGCCAGGAGGGAAGGAGCTGTCTGCAGAGGGTCATAAGCAAAGTGCGATGGAAGCCAGAAGAAGACTGGACTAGCTGGAGAAAGATATGGAGAGAAAGCAGGCAGGTCTTAGCCATTAGCCTGAGGGCTGGGCCCTGGCTCATCTCCCCTGGGGTCCATCCTTAGTCCTCCTTCACTTTCTGAATTTTTACCAGTTTATGTCTTCAATTAGGCTGAGAGCTCTGAGAGAAGGGACTGTCTGTCTACCTTTGTATCTTCCATACCCAGTAGCACAGAGCTTTATGCAGAGTGTCCAACAAATATTGACCCTATTGACACCAACTCCTACTGAATGCTAGTATCTGGGCCTTTGCAGACCAATGGCACAACCAAAGGGGTAAGAGGGAGTGGTGGGGATTCCAGTCCCTGGACAGGCTACTGGATGAGCTGTCTGATTCCTGCTTCACATTCCCCTGTGGCTAATTTTTGGAGAAATGATAGGTAAGGAACTCAGCCCCCATGTTGTTTTCGGAAAGTGCAGGATTGTGTGTTTCCAGATCGCTTATCTGTCGCATCTCCCAGGTTTTACCAGGAGGGCAGATCTTAGCACTCCCAGCCAGCCCAGCCTCCCTAACCCACCTCCGTTCCCACGAGGCAGCCCAGATGTGACAGTAGCTCATCAGAGAGCTGTTTGTGTCTTTCTTATTTACAGTATAAACAGCATTTAGACTGCAGCTTTGGAAGGCCTCCGTCTATTTGTTCAGGTAAATCCGCAGCCCTGGATGTGGTTTCCCTGTGAGATCTCAGGCCGGCAGCTTCTGGATTGCTCCTCTTTGCTGGCCATCACAGGAAGAGGAAACTCTCTGGTCTTCATTGCCTTTGCATGTATTCTGTTGACTAACGTTGTTCCTAGCAGAAATTCTCCCAGGGGAAAAGACGGGGTTTGCTTTTCTGTATCTCCATCCCTTCCTTCTCACACACAGTACTACTTTAAATAACAAATGTCTTGGGAACATAGCTTTATAACAAAGTTCATTGGATTAAAAGCAAAGTCAACAACAACAAAAGAAATTTTCATAATCAAAGACCATAGAGCAGACTGCTTCTGCAGCTATGTAACCAAAAACTCTGTTTCTGATAAATAGATGTGTTGTTGGAATTTCCTGGCTTTGTTACAAATACAGGTACATTTATAACTGGCATCTTTTACTTTACAGAAGAGTGGAATTCTAGCAAAGCTAACTCATAATAGTCTGTTTTCAAGGGAAGCCTATTGTTTTTCTCTTAATTTTCTTTGTAAAATTGAAAATGCTTTCTCTGTTTCTCACAGTCTTTTTAAAGTCTGGGTTTCAAAATAACAAACAAAAGGCATTTCCATTCCTCCTAGGTATTTTGTCTTCAATTAGAATAATTACCACCATTTGGATAGTAATGCCTCATAATTCCACCACCCAAGCTTCTCATAGGATCCTTGCCCCAAAGAAAAAGGAACACAATTCTTTAGATGTACCTTTGAAAGGTAAAAGCCATAACATTGGTGAAGCCACTAAGCAAGTGTCCCAAATAAGAAAATTATAAGAAAAATAAATCTAGATAAAAATTTGGAACTTTTCCACAAATTCTTTGTTATTATTAATCAATGCTTAGTATAGTTCCGACTTCGGTTTTCCTCCAGGGTGAAAGAAGGGTCTCTTTTAACTCACCCTTGATGTGAACACTTCCTCAAGTCAAAAGCCTTTCCTGGGGCTGCTACTGGTGATTTCAATCTTCATGTGAGCTGGGCATTAAAAACAAAAACAAACAAAATTCTAGCTTTTGTTCTGTTCTTCAATTACTTGCCTTCCCTGAACTCCCCCTGTCAGAACTCCAGCTCCATGAAGGCAGGGCCTGTCTTCTTTATCTGATCACTGGTTTATCTCCAGTGCCTTGGAAGTGGGCCTGGTACATAGTCAGTGCTCAGGAAATACTTCTGCAGAAAGGAATGAATGAAGTAGCAAATGAAGAAGAGCGCTGTGAGGCTGACGCACGGGGGACTTGAGTCAGAGCAGCCCTCGATCAGTGTCACTGTCTTTCTTTGTCTTCTCTGGCAGCCTCTGAAATATGTCAAGACCTCAGTTCTATTCTCCTTAATCAGAACATTCGTTTAGTTACCTTCCTTGCAGTGCTTATTGGTTTATTTACACATCTGCATAAATAGGATAATGGGTGTTTTAGTTTCCTGGGAATGCCACTGACAAACCTGGTGGCTTAGAACAACAGAAATTTATTCTCTCACAGCTCTGGAGGCCAGAAGTCCAAAACCAAGGTGTTGGCAGAACCTCACTCCCTCCAAAGCCTCAATGGGAAGATTACTTGTCACTTCCAGGTTCTGGGAGCTCCCAGCAATCCTTGGATTTCCCTGGCTCGTAGTTGCCTCACTCCAACCCGTTTCCATCTTCACTCATCCCCCTCCTCTCTTTTTAAAGGGACACCTCTCATTGGTTTTAGGACTCACCTTGAATCCAAAATGATCTCACTTAACTTTATCCACCTTAATTACACCTGCAAAGACCCTTTTTCCAAATAAGGTCACATCCACAGGTTCCTGATGAATGTGTCTTTTGAGGGACCACAAGTCAACCCTCTACAGTGAGAATCAAGAACCCTCCGATGAGGTCTTAATGGTGCTGAATACAACGAGACCATTACTTATGATCATCGGATAACTTAATGCATGCTAATGTTTTTAAATGTGTCGTTGCCAAGAACAATCCTGGTTCGAATTAACTTTGTTGTCAAGTGAACATTGATTTTTACAAGAATGCTGCTAAGCCAGATCTCCCCAACTACATTTTTGTCCTTGCTTATTAAGCAAAAAGAGGTCATCTTTCTTTTCTTTTTAATCTTTTTTTTTTCAAAGACAGTGTCTCACTCTGTCACCCAAGCTGGAGTGCAGTGGCGTAAGCATAGCTCACTGCAGCCTTGATCTCTTGGGAGCAAGAAATCCTTCTGTGTCAGTCTCCCAACTAGCTGGGACTAGAAATGTGTGCATTTGTAGTCCCAGCCTGCTAATGTTTTTCATTTTTTTTGTAAAGATGAGGTTTTGCTTTGCTGCCCAGGTTGGTTTCAAACTCCTGGCCTCAAGCGATCTTCCCACTTCCCAAAGTGCTGGGATTACAAGTGTGAACCATCACACCCAGCCTATCTTCTTATTCCTCACTGATTTCATGTAGAGAATATTTGGAGCTTTGATCTTATCATCCATAATTATTATCTAAGCTATCAATTAACATATTCAACACAATGGGAACCAAGGAGAGAGCAGCGAGGGGGACTTTAACTAGCATTTTATCCCTCCGGAGCATTCATTTAATGAATCCTTATGGAGTGTTCATGCTGACTAAGGGGTTGCACTGGGCATCTGAAGGTTCCAAGTTAAGACACCGTGAAGAATGCTGAACATTGAGAAAGCTCAAAGAGCTATCAATTCATTTGTTTAAAAATTTAATTGGGGAATTCAACTAAAAGCACATGCCCTTATTGTATTCACAACAGTGTCACTATATATAAACAACTTGCCAAATGCCTTGCTAATTGTCAAGATATATTTTATCTTCCAATTTGCCAATTCAGTAACCAATGATATTAGAAAGAGGCCTTTATTTAACAGGGCTTATTCTCAGTGAACCTGTATCAGTTCCTGGTGGTCACTGTTGATGGAATGATTCTAAAATGTTGGTGTCTATAGACAGCAAATTTACTAGTCTGTACTTACTAGGATGAAAGTTTTTTTTAAAAAATGACATTTGCGGCCAGGCGCGGTGGCTCACGCACTTTGGGAGGCCAAGGCGGGTGGATCCCAAGGTCAGGAGATGGAGACTGTCTCGGCCAACATGGTGAAACCCTGTCTCTACTAAAACACAAAAAATTAGCCAGGTGTGGTGGCATGTGCCTGTAATCCCAGCTACTTGGGAGGCTGAAGCAGGAGAATCACTTGAACTCGGGAGGTGGAGGTTGCAGTGAGCTGAGATTGCACCACTGCACTCCAGCCTGGTGACAGAGCAAGATTCCGTCTCAAAAAAAAAAAAAAAAGACATTTGCTTACGTCCCGCCAACTGACACTTATTTAACTTTCCATAGATTCTAATATTACTGACAGCTTACTTCTGTCAAATAAAAAGTCAAAAGTTTTGTGTACTACCAAGCTCCGTGTGTGTGTGTGTGTGTGTGTGTGTGTGTGTGTGTGTAACTTGCTTTTGTTTACTTAATCCTCACAACAACCTTATGAGACAAGAACTGCTAAGCCCACTTTCCAGATGAGGAAGTTGAAGCAAAACTGAGTGACAAGAAACATTCTTTCATGAAAACTGGTCATTTTAAAGGAAGTATTCTTCTTGTGCAGATAAAGTTGCTGGTGCCAGAGAATGTCCCTCAATCTGACCACCTACACACACAGTTTCCGACTGTGCTATCTTTGTGCTGTGTTCGTGGTGACATCTGAATGGGGATGAGCCACAGATGAATGAGTCTCTTTCTGTTTTGTTGAAGGTCATATATGTTTAAATCAGGACATGATGCCAGTTTACATTCATGTCAGCTTGGAACAGTTTCTTCTTATGCAACCCTCTGAAATAAGAACTGAAAATGCTTTTAAACAATTAATCCAGATCAATGGTTAATATCAGAATTATCAGAGAGAACTTTAATAAAACAATAACAAGAGCACCGATAAAATGATATCTGGGCCCTTCTCTGAACCATTTCAGTGGTTCTCCAGGAATAAGGCAGAGAACCAGCATTCAAAAAAAAAAAAGCTTGGCCTGGTGCGGTGGCACACACCTGTAATCCCAGCACTTTGGGAAGCCAAGGCGGGTGGATCACTTGAGGTCAGGAGTTTGAGACCAGCCTGACCAACATGGTGAAATCACGTCTCTACTAAAAATACAAAATTAGCTGGGCTTGGTGGCACATGCCCATAATCCCAGCTACATGGGAAGCTAAGGCAGGAGAATCACTTGAACCTGGGAGACAGAGGTTGCAGTGAGCTGAGATCGTGCCATCGCACTCCAGCCTGGGCAACAAGAGCATAACTCTGTCTCCAATAAATAAATAAATAAATAAATAAATAAATAAATAAAATTGTTTAAAAAAAAAAAAAGCTTCCCACATGATTCTAATGTGCAGTCGGGATTTTGAGCCACTAATTTGAGAATATCTCATGTAAAGTGGTAGGATCAGAGCTTCTCAAACTTACCTGTGCATAAGAATTGCCTGGGAGCATGTTAAAGATGAAGATGCTCAGGTGCTGCCCCTAAAGAGTCTGGTTCAGTAAGTCTAGAGTGGGGTCTGGGATCTGCAGCGCTAACCAGCATCTCAGGTGATTCTAATGCATGCGTTGCCTGGACCACACTTCGAGAAACACCTGATGAGATGCTCTTTTTGAGCCTAGACTGGGCTAAAATTATTTCTCTTTGTCTTCTGTGTTTCCCTTTCCAAACTAGAGATCATCCTTCCTTCTGGAAAATAAGAGCAAGAGCCATATTAATCAGGTTAGTCTCCACCGATGCAAAAAACAAACCCCTACATCTCAGAGGCTTTCCACATTGCTATAAACTGAACTATGTCCTCCCAAAATTCATGTGTTGAAGTCCTAACCCCCTGTAACCTCGGAATGTGACTGTATTTGGAAATAGCTCCTTTAAAAAGGTAATTAAGTTAAAATGAGGTTGTTAGAGTGAGTCTCAATTTAAGAAGAAATTAGGATGGGTGCAGTGGTTCATGCCTGTAATTTCAGCACTTTGGGAGGCCGAGGTGGGCAGATCACTTGAGATCAGGAGTTCAACACCAGCCTGGTCAACATGGTGAAATCCCATCTCTACTAAAATACAAAAATTAGCTGGGAGTGGTGGCACACACCTGTAATCCCAGCTACTTGGGAGGCTGAGGCAGGAGAATTGCTTGAACTCAAGAGACAGAGGCTGCAGTGAACCGATATTGCGCCACTGCACTCCAGCCCGGGTGACAGGGCAAGACTCTGTCTCAAAAGAAGGAGGAGGAGGAGGAGGAGGAGGAGGAAGGAGGGGAAATTAGGACAGAGAGAAAACACCAGGGACATGTGCACACAGAGAAAAGACCATGCGAGGGCACAGCAAAAAGGTGGCGAGCCAAGGAGAAAGGCCTCAGAAGGGATCACACCTGATGGCCTCTTTGTCTAGGACTTCCAGTCTCCTGAACTCTGAGAAATAAATTTCTGTTGTTCAAGTCATACAGCCTGTGTTATTTTGTTATGGCAGCCCTTGCAAACTAATAGACGTTATCAAAGACACCCCATGGCTTTCACCTTGCAGTCTCTGCTCTACACGAACAGGCAGAGACCTGGCTGATGGAGACACCGCCATCTTGTTATGCTGCCATAACAACAGGATGAGTGGCTGAGGATAGAGAAGGGTGCGAACATGTACAACAGCTTGAAGTCCATCATTTCATTCTTGAAGTGATGCTTGGCCCTGCTACTCACAGTCCACTGGCCAGAACTAATCACATGAGCCCCAAGAGGAAGATCAGAGAATGAAGGGAGCTCGAGCAACAATTATAAGCACAACTGCCTCTTACATGGGATTGGAACAGTTGTGCCTTATCTCTGACTTCTTTTGATCTATTGGCAATGTGTTATCTTTCTCAATCAGGCAAGTATTTATTAAGTCCAACTTTGTGATCAGCACTGTGCCAGGAATGAATGAAAGACACGCTCCAAAAGAAATAAAGATAGGCTTCCTAGTGTTGGAGATTCTTTAGGGAGATAACGCTTACAGATGAGTTATCACACAACAGACAATATTGCATGGTAGAGGGCCAAATAATGTAGGCAGCTCTGCATGTCGCAGATGCTCAGAAAAGGTGCAGTCAAGGGGCCTGGGATGATCAGGGAAGGTTTGATCATACGGAAAATCAGACAGCAGACAGAGTTTAACTTGGGGTGAAAATGCTTCTCCAAGCTGGGAAGGAGGTCCCAAGTAATTCCCTGCATGATCTCCTTAGCATCTACTAGTTCCTCCCACCTACCACCAAGTATTGCACAATCAATCAATGGAAAAGTGCCTTTTTCCAGTAATAGAGGCTTAATCTTATCTCACAGATGAACATCTAGTTTTTAGTTAAAGCTAGACATGGAAGCTGGACTAGGACTTGAAGATGTAGGTAACAGCTTAGAAAGAAAGCATAGAAGAACGGAGTATAAATCCTCAGACAGTATCAAGGTATTAGGTGTCCGGGGAGCCTGGAGTGGTATATTTGCTACTCCTGAGTCAATTTTATTTATTTTTATTTTCTTTGAAACAAGGTCTTGCTCTGTTGCTCAGGCTGGAGTCCAGTGGTGTCATCATAGCTCACTGCAACCTTGACTTCTGGGCTCAAGCAATCCTCCCACCTCAGCCTCCTGAGTAGCTGGGACTGCAAGTGTACACCACCACACCCAGCAAATTTAAAAATGTTTTTATGGAAATTGGGTCTCATTATGTTGCCTAGACTGGTCTGAACTCCTGAGTTCAAGCAATCCTCATGCCTCGTCCTCCCAAAGTGCTGGGATTACAGGCATGAGCCATCATGCTCAAATGTTAGTTTATTTTGGTTTCTGTTAAATGCTCATAATTAGCTGAACTCAGATGTCAGTGAAGGTCAATTGTTGTTGGCAAAAATGCAAACTCTAAAGAGTGTCTTGTATGTGAACTAATGTATACCTATTCCCTATCAAGGAGAAGAAATGCTTTGACACAGTTTTTCATACCATAAGAACTGGCAGAATTTGCCTGGGGCTGCCTGTTTAATGTCTCCCAAATAGTAACTCCCTCTCTGAGGACCACAGGTAGAGTGTCCCCCAAGGGGGACCTGAGTGCTTGGGGTTTGCACTGTCACATGCAATGTAGAACCATCTCTTAAGACTCAAAACCTTCCGGCCCTGCCATGCTGCTACCACCGCCACTATCTTTCAGGTTTCGAGAACAGCGATGTCAGGAGCTCCAGAAGCTTTCTCACCAGGGGTGGGGCTCCGCCAGCCCAATAAATCAGCAGGAAAATAATAAATAGATGCTCTCACTGCCCCTCCAGAGGAGACTTGTGCAATTACCCCCACCCATGCTGCTGTGCCGCTCCTGCCTGGGACTAGGGAAACTCGAAAGGCTGAGGGGTGCCTCCATCCCTCTAGACAATGAACCAAGTCTCTGAGAGGGGTGAGCAAGGTGCTGGAGGCAGTGCCTGCAGATGGGGTGGGCCCTGAAGATTGAGATCTGCTTGTCTGTGTTGAAACTGAGTCTCGTGCTGGGCCTGGAGGCACAGAGCCATCTGCAGATAAGCAAGCTGGGCTGGAAGTCTGGGTCAAGATGGGGCTCACCTCTGCAAACAGCCTGCTTGGCAGTGCTGTGAGAACCAAGGTTTGGACATGCCTACTTGCTTGTGGCTTTGGCCTCCACAGCGAGGCAGGGGGGAGTGATGGGGGAGAAAAAGTGTTGAAATGTCAACAGGAAGGCTGAGGTAGTTCTCATGGGTGGCTGCGTCAGGGTGGCAACTGGGCTAGGAAAGGAGGACTCGGACTTGGTGGAGCTTCTTATCAGGGATTGCTAAGGGGGTGGTCCTTGTATCTCCTCCAGGAGATTCTAACTTATTTCCCAGGTTAAAACATCTCTTCCAACTCCTATGCCTTAAAAATTTAAGTAGTGAGGCCCAGAGAGGGAAGCTGACAGACCCAAAATTGCATAGCTCATGGGGACAGAGTCAGAACTGCTCAGTTCTCCTGGCTGATAGACCAAGCCACTTTTCATTATGCTCCTGATCAGGGCAAAATACATACATTCATACATATATACACACATACACACATAGAGAAAATAAGACAACAGATCGAAAGTTTAACTTGGGCTGAAAATGCTTCTTCAGGGTGGATAGAGGGCCCCAAGAATCCCCTGCATGATCTCCTCAGCATCTGCTGCTTCCTCATTGCCCCTCAGTGTTGCACAAGCAATCCATGGGAAAGGGCTTTTCTCTAGCAACAGATCTTTAATCTTGTATCACAGATGAACTTCTAGTTTTTAGTTAAGGTTCCATTTGGTCATTCAAGAGGTAGCCCATTGGCATAGCTTTGATGAGACCACAAAGAAAGAAATCTTTGGTACAATTCAACTACCTGTAGGAGCCCTTGACCCTGGAGTGGAGTCTTCCTGGAATTTCTTTTTTTTAATTAATTAATTATTTATTTTTTGGTGATACTGGGAGGTGATGGAGCAGGGAGAAGAATTCTGCTCACTGAGTAAACGTCATCCAAAATCGACACACATTGTCATTTTATGAATCTCTAAAGAACTTATATGTGGGGTATTGCTCCTTTGAAAAAGTCGACAGGTTGGTGGGGAATATGCCCCAGGAGAAAAACCCAAGGGCAGGAGAGAAGCCCAAGGGCAGGCTGGGACAAGGAGAGGCCCAATGCCCATGCCATAGTCAGCCACCAAGAACAGGCAACACAGGTGGCCTCAGTGGGTGCCTCTTCCATGTTTGCGCTTCTCCAGGAAAATTCCGTATTCCTTTCATGCCTCACCGTATCCATGTTGAAGGCAGCTCTTCATACATTGAATGGAAAGGAAGTGTTTCCTACTGGTTAGAAATGCAAACTCTGGAACCCGATTGCCAGGTGGGGTTCTCAGCTCCACCGCTCAGCTGCGAAATCCTGAGCAAGTTAGTTAACCTTTATGCCTCCATCGTCTCATCTGTAAAATGGGAATGATAATAGTACAGTAGTTTCCCTTGTCCACAGGGTAGATGTTCCAAGACCCCCAGTGGATGCCTGAAACTGCAGATAGCACCAAACCCTAGATATACACGGTTTTTCTCTTTTTTCTCCCAGAATGAGAAAGTGAGACATATACTAGGCTTTTTTCATCTGGTCGTTGAGATAGCCGCCAATGGGAAGGTAGCATATATCTTGGACAAAGGGATGACTGAGGTCCTGAGCAGGTAGGAATGAGTAGGACAGTGTGATATTTCTTTTCTTTCTTTTTTTTTTTTTTTTTTTTGAGATAAGAGTCTCACTCTGTTGCCCAGGCTGGAGTACAGTGGTGCAATCCTGGCTCACTGCAACCTCTGCCTCCCAGGTTTAAGTGATTCTCATGCCTCAGACTCCCGAGTAGCTGGGACTACAGATGTGCACCATCACGCCAGGCTAATTTTTGTACTTTTAGTAGAGACAGGGGTTTCGCCATTTTGGCCAGGTGGGTCTTGAGTTCCTGGCCTCAAGTGATCTACCTGCCTTGTCCTCCCAAACTGTTGGAATTTCAGGTGTGAGCCACTGCGTCCGGCTGACAGCATAAAATTTCATCATGCTAATCAGAAATGTGCACAATTTAAAACTTATGAATTGACTATTTCAGAAATGTTCAATTGAATATTTTCAGACTGAGGGCAGCTGAAGCCACGGAAAGCCAAATCATGGGTAAGGGGAGGCTACTCTGCTCCATCACAGCATAGTTACTGAGGATTACATAATTATGTGAAGTACCTGAAATAATTCCCAGCACAAAGTGTTACTTTATTACAACTGGTATTCTCTCTTCTAGACATAAATCTTGTTTTCTCTGTTTTGTGAAATGTGACCAACGTGAGAGAGAGAGTGCTCAGTAATTAATAAAAGCTTCTCCACCTTCTCATTCATTCATTTAACATGGACCATGATTGTATTTTTTCTTTCTTTCTTTTTTAAGTAAAAAAGCCATAGATGAAACACAACTATCCGAATATAGCTTCAGGCACAGCTTAGTTTCCTCTTGTTTCTCCTGGATCTCCAGCTGTTCTCCACAAATGTGTAATTGTCCCAGCTGCTTGCTGGAGACATCGGCCCAGTGCCTCTCCCAGGTGAATGACTGGCAGCAGCCTGGCACACTTGGGTCCCACCTGGGCACCCAGCAGGAGCATTTGCATATTCCCTAGGTTTGCCTTTTGAAATTCCACACCAATAATTAAGGATTTCTAATTCTCTGGTAATTGAGTACCATTTGGGACTGATTAAGCAGATATGATCTAAATAATTATCTATTACAGCTTTGCTTTCCTTTGTGTGGGCTATGAACGAATGACTTGTCAAAAGTGAACATCAAGTATTTCTCCCACCTGGCTCTTATTGTGTCTGATATATTCTCTCTCCTCCTCCCAACTGCTTCTCCCCCTTTCTACCTTTTCTCTGCTCATCTCTCTTTCTCCCTCTCCTTCTTTTGCCACATTTTGCCACAGTCCCACACCGTGATAAAATCAACTTCCAGTGTTTCTACGGAATTCCAAATCAAATAAGCGACAAGACTATTTTTTTGAAAACTCAGCGGTAGAATTGACTGAGTGGTTAGATGGCCCTCTTTATGACCATCTATATTTCACCACTTAACCCTTTTCCTGTTTAGAAAAAAGCTAGTGGTCATTTAATTTTACATAGACACGTTTTTTGAGGCTGAAGCAAACTGACTGATTTTCAATGTGAAAATAAAGTATAAAAACTATTCTTGGAGTTATTTCCAAACAGGACTAACATCAGAATCCTCTGAATCATCACAATTGTCTATTTTGGAAAAATCATATCCATCGAATGAATCTTCGGCCAACAACTATTTGAGAATGATAACTAACATCACATGTAGGAATGCTATGTTTTCTAGGATTTGACATTTTTGGAGATGGAGAACTACTATATTTTGTAAATGGAAATGCCGCTACTAAAAACAGAATGCTATCAATAGAATGATGTCCTTTGTTTCCAAAGTCAATGTACTGGAGCGATGAGCCAATAATAATCGAAGCGAGATATTTCGCAGCAGTTATTTCAGAGTAAATACTGTAGCCGCAAGCGTGGCTGGTGAGTATTCTCAAAGCAAATGGAAAAAGGGCTAAGAAATGGAAGCAGAGGAAGTTTAAGTAAATCATAGTACATGGATAATATGTATGAGAACGTGTATCAAAAACGGACCCCCTTTCCATTCAAAGTAATCCTGGGGTCCCCAGGGACCCCTCCCCCACAGACCTAAAGGTCTTTTCATTCAACACTCTGTCACTGCAGTGGAAGTCCCTTATGTATCCAAAGGCCAAATGCTGGGGATCCATGGTCTCTTTCACTTCCAGTAACAGCCTCTTGCTCCCTGCGGGCAGGTACCGTGTCCTATTGGCCTTCATCCACTTCTTCAGCACTCAGTTCAGTGTTCAACACGTGGTAGGTCCTCTCATTTTGTGAACCAATTGAAGAGTTTTGTGAATGCATGGAAGAGTTCCTAGGGCTTCCAAATGCAGGCTGGTCCTCATTGATTTGGGTACCAGTGGGGAACATGCACACCTTAATTGTCCCATCTCTGTCTTGTCTCTAATAAGGTTGCCCACTTTCCTTCTGTCATACACTAGGGTGCCTAAAAGTGCTGGGGACACAGTGGATGCACGAAATGTTGTTGTCAGATTAGACTACTAATAGATGGCCGCTCTAGGGCAGGTGTGTGTGTGTGTGTGTGTGTGTGTGTGTGTGTGTGTGTATGTGTGTGTTTTGTTTGTTTTGAGACAGATTTTTGCTCTGTGGCCCAGGCTGGAGTGCAGTGGCATGATCTCGACTCACTGCAAGCTCTGCCTCCTGGGTTCATGCCATTCTCCTGCCTCAGCCTCCAGAGTAGCTGGGACTACAGGTACCCGCTACCACGCCCGGCTAATTTTTTATATTTTTAGTAGAGATGGGGTTTCACCGTGTTAGCCAGGATGGTCTCCATCTCCTGACCTCGTGATCTGTCCACTTCAGCCTCCCAAAGTGCTGGGATTGCAGGTATGAGCCACTACCGTGCCCGGCTTTTTTTTCTTTTTCTTTTTCTTTTTTTTTTTTTGGGACAGAGTTTTGCTCTTGTTGCCCAAGCCGGAGTGCAGTGGCACATCTCAGCTCACCACAACCTCCGCCTCCCAGGTTCAAGCGATTCTTCTGCCTCAGCCTCCTGAGTAGCTAGGATAACAGGCGCCCACCACCACGCCTGGCTAATTTTTTGTATTTTTAGTAGAAACAGGGTTTCACCATGTTGGCCAGGCTGGTCTCAAACTCCTGACATCAGGTGATTCACCCACCTTAACCTCCCAAAGAGCTGGGATTACAGGTGTGAGCCACCGCGCCCGGCCTAGGGCAGGTTTTTAAAGGAAAAGAAGGGTGCTTGTCTAGTCTCTCAGCTGAAGGTTATAAAGGACACCTAGCTCCTGTGCCCCACTGCCCATCTGTCAGTCTCACCTGTCAGCATAGATTGTTGGTGGTAGAGTCATAGTTTCTTCAGGGGACTCACAGTCAATTAAATGGTTGACAGCCCACCTACCTCACATTCTAGAGTCTCCAAGAATTCCTAGGCTATGGGCAGCTGATTTGACCTGACCATTCACTAATTAATTTCTAATTGTTAAAACCAACCCAGGAGCAGGAGTGAAAATTCACCAAATAACTTTTGTTTTACATCGGGGTGTCCAGTTATTTGGCCACACTCAAAGCTGTCCTGGGCCACATGCAGGCCACAGGCTGCAGGTTGGACAAGCTTGTTTTAGATCAAACCTAGCTTTAAATCAAACCTAGCTTGGAACTGTAGTCTTTTTCCATTTAATATATTTTAGGTGCATATGCCTGGGCTTCAGAGGACAAACTCGCAGACAGCTTGCCTTCAGTCACTCTCTACAATGTGGAAGGGTTGCTCCATTCATCTCTTGAAGGCTTTTTTTTCCCCATTAGTAAAATAAGGGTTTTTCTCTGAGGCCTTATCCACAAATCCAACCTTTTAAGATTCTATGATGATGGAGGTAGGACGAGAATGAGTCGTGAGACTATAATACGGAATACCTCATTTTTTAAAAATGTATTTTATTTTAAGTTCTGGGCTACACGTGCAGAATATGTAGGTTTGTTACATAGGTAAATGTGTGCCATGGTGGTTTGCTGCACTTATCAACCCATCACCTAGGTATTAAGCTCCACATGCATTAGCTATTTATCCTGATACTCTCCCTTCCCCCACCTTCCCCACCACAGGCCCTGGTGTGTGATGTTTCCCTCCCTTTGTCCATGTGTTCTCATTGTTCAGCTCCCACTTATGAGTGAGAACATGCTGTGTTTGGTTTTCTGTTCCTGTGGTAGTTTGCTGAGGATAATGACTTCCAGCTTCATCCATGTCCCTGAGAAGGACATGATCCAATTCCTTTTTATGGCTGTATAGTATTCCATGGTGTATGTGTACCACATTTTCTTTAACCAGTCTGTCCTTGATCGACATTTGGGTTGATTCCATGAATACCTCATTTTATTGTGCTCTGCTTTACTGCATGTCACAGATAATTACATCTTTTACAAATTGAAGTTTCAGCCAGGCGAGGTGGCTCATACCTGTAATCCCAGCAACTTGAGAGGCCGAGGCAGGTGGGTCACTGGAGCCCAGGAGTATAAGACCAGCCTGGGCAACATGGTGAAACCCTGTCTCTACAAAAAAACCTAACAAACAAACAAAAAAACAAACTGAAGGTTTGTGGCAACCATGCATTTAGCCAGTCTATCAGCACAATTTTTCCATCTGCTCACTTCATGCCTCTGTGTCACATTTTGGTCTTGCTCTTTTGCCCAGGCTGGAGTGCAGTGGCACAATCTTGGCTCACCGCAACTTCTGCCTTCCAGGCTCAAGTGATCCTTATAATATTTCGAACATTTTTATTATTATTGTATCTGTTATGTATCTGATCTGTGATTATGACCCTTGGTATTACTATTGTAATTGTTTTGGAGTGCCATGAACCATGCCCACCTGAGATGCTGGACTTAATCCATCGTGTGTTTTTTTATTTTTTTGGGTTTTTTTGAGACAGGTCTTTCTCTTTCACCCAGGCTGGAATGCAGTAACACAATCTTGGCTCACTGCAACTTCTGCCTCCCAGGCTCAAGTGATCCTCCCACCTCAGCCTCCCAAGTAGCTGAGACTACAGGTGTGCGCCACCATGCCTGGCTAATTTTTGCATTTTTTGTAGAGACAGGGTTTCCTCTTGTTGCCAGGCTGGTCTTAAACTCCTGAGCTCAAGCGATTCATCTGCCTCGGCCTCTCAAAGTGTTGGTATTACAAATGTGAGTCACTGTGCACCAGCAGGAAAAGTGCTTGAAGGAAATTAAAAGTGCTACTTCAGTGAGCACATAAATGATAATAAAGGGAAACAGTCTTATTGCTGATAAGGAGAGAGTCTGAGTTGTCTGGATAAATGATCAAACCAGCCACAACATTCCTTTAAGCCAAAGCCTAATCCAAAGCAAGGCGCTAACTCTCTTCAATTCTATGAAGGCTGAGAAAGCTGAGGAAGCTGCAGAAGAAAAGTGTGAAGCTGCCAGAAGTTGGTTATTGAGGTTTAAAGAAAGAACCCAGTCCAGGCCGGGCGCGGTGGCTCAAGCCTGTGATCCCAGCACTTTGGGAGGCCGAGACGGGTGGATCACGAGGTCAGGAGATCGAGACCATCCTGGCTAACACGGTGAAACCCCGTCTCTACTAAAAAATACAAAAAACTAGCCGGGCGAGGTGGCAGGCGCCTGTAGTCCCAGCTACTCGGGAGGCTGAGGCAGGAGAATGGTATAAACCCGGGAGGTGGAGCTTGCAGTGAGCTGAGTTCCGGCCACTGCACTCCAGCCCGGGCGACAGAGCAAGACTCCGTCTCAAAAAAAAAAAAAAAGAAAGAAAGAAAGAACCCAGTCCATAACATAAAAGTGCAAGATGAAACAGCAAGTACTAATGTAGAAACTGCAGCAAGTAATCCAGAAGATCTAGCTAAGATCATGGTTGAAGGTGGCTATGCTAAACAATAGATTTTCCATGTAGACAAAATACTGGAAGAATATTTTGATTCTATTGGAAGAATATTTTGATTCTACTGGAAGATTGTATTGGAGAAAGATGCCATCCAGGATTTTCTTTACTAAAGAGGAGTAGCCAATGCCTGGCTTCAAAATTTTAAAGGACAGGCTGACTCTCTTGTTAGGGGCTAATGCAGCTGGTGACTTTAAGTCAAAGCCAATACTCATTTACCATTCCAAAAATCCTAGGTCCTTAAAATTAATAAGTCTACTCTGCCTGTGCTCTATAAATGGGACAACAATTCCCAGATGACAGCACATTGGTTTACACCATAATTTACTGAATATTTTAAGCCCACTGTTGAGACCTACTGCTCAGAAAAAGATTCCTTTCAAAATATTTCTGCTCATTTGCTCATTTGTACCTAGTCACTCAAGAGCTTTGGCCAAGATGTACAAAGAGATTAATGTTGTTTTCATACCTGTTAACACAACATTCATTCTGTAGCCCATAGATCCAGGAGTTATTTAGTTATTTTGGCTTTCAAGCCTTATTATTTAAGAAATACATTTCATAAGGCTATAGCTGTTTTAGTGATTTCTCTTATGGATCTGGGCAAAGTACACTGAAAACTTCTGGAAAGAATTTACCATTCTAGATGCCATTAAAAATATTCATGATTCTTGGGAAGCCGAGGTGGGCAGATCACAGAGGTCAAGAGTTCAAGACCAGCCTGGCCAACACTGTGAAACCATATCTCCACTAAAAATACAAAAAGTTAGCCAGGCATGGTGGCAGGTACCTGTAATCCCAGCTACTCGGGAGGCTGAGGGAGGAGAATCGCCTGAACTCAGGAGGTGAAGGTTGCAGTGAGCTGAGATCGCACCAATGCACTCCAGTCTGGGTGACAGTGTGAGACTCCAACTAAAAAAAAAATAAAAATAAAAAAAATCATGATTCATGAGAGTAGGTAAAAATATTAACATTAATATGAGTTTGGAAGAAGTTAATTCCAACCCTCATGGATGACTTTGAGAGATTCATGATTTGGATAGAGGAAGTAACTGCAGATGAATGGAAATAGCAAGAGAACTAGAATTAAAAGTGGAGCCTGAAGATTAACTGAATTGCTGCAGTCTCAAGATAAAACATGAATGGATGAGGAGTTGTTTCTTATGGATGAGCAAAGAAAGTGTTTTTTTGAGATGGAGGCTATTCCTGGTAAAGATGCTGTGAATACTGTTGAAGTGACAACAAAGGATTTAGAATGTTACATAAACTTAGTTGATGAAGCAGCGGCACGTTTGAGAGGACTGACTCCAATTTTGAAAGAAGTTCTACTGTGGGTAAGTTGCTATCAAGCAGTATGGCATGTTACAGAGAAGCCTTTCGTGAAAGGAAGAATCAGTCAGTTAATGCAGCAAACTTTATTGTCTTATTTTGAGAAATTGCCACAGCCACGCCAACCTGCAGCAATCACCACCCTGATCAGTCAACAGCCATCAACATCGAGGCAGGACCCTCCACCAGCAAAAAGATTACAACCTGCTGAAGTCTCAGATGATCATTGGTATTTTTGCAATGAAGTATTTTATTATTACTATTGTAGAGATGGGGGTCTCACTTTGTTGCTCAGGCTGGTCTTGAGCTCCTGGGCTCAAGCAATCCTCCTTCCTTGGTCTCTCAAAGTGCTGGGATTACAGACCTGAACCACCTCACCCAACCCACAATAGAGTATTTTTAATTAAGGCATGTACATTGTTATTTTAGACATGATGCTGTTGCACACTTAATAGACTACACTATAGCATAAACATAATTTTTATATGCACTGAGAAACCAAAAAATGTGTGTGACTCACTTTATAGTGATATTCCCTTTATTGTGGTGGTCTGGAATCAGTCTTGGAACAGCTCTGAGGTATGCCTGTATAGTGATGGGCCAGAAATTTGACTACATAGAAGTCAATTCATAGGAGATAAAGGCTGGAGAGGATCCAGCTACACAGTAGGATGAATAAATAAGAATGAATGGGCTGGGTGCAGTGGCTCACGCCTATAATCCCAGCACTTTGGGAGGCTGAGTTGGGTGGATCACCTGAGGTCAGGAGTTTGAGACCAGCCTGGCCAACATGGCGAAACCCTGTCTACCAAAAATACAAAAATTAGCCAGGCATGGTGGCAGATGCCTGTAATCCCAGCTACTTGGGAGGCTGAGGCAGGGAGAATGTCTTGAACTTGGGAAGGGGAGGTTGCAATGAGCCGAGATTGTGCCACTACACTCCAGCCTGGGTGACAGAGCAAGACTCTGTCTCAAAAAAAATAAAAAATAAAAAAGAGTGAATGGAGGAAATAGTCAAGAGTAGAAGAAACTAGAAGGGATTCAGATATTCAGGGTAACAGGGTAGGCAGTAGGCATTGGGGGCAGGGGTATGTGGAATGTGATGTAGATTAGGCCCTTAAGAGGATGGGAAAAGTTCCTGAGATTAGGCACAGGCTCCAAGCAGCACAGGCTCCAGCCTTTGAACTGTGGTCATCGAACCCGGGTACCCAATAGAACTACCTGGGAAGCTTTTTAAAAATATAGATCCCACTATCCCCACCCCGGGGATTCAAATCTAGCAGATCTCGTGAAACTGTTTTAAAATATAAGCCCTACATATTCTCATGAACCAGCCTGACTTTTGAGTCCAATGTTAAAGCTGTGTTGAGAGGGCTTCCACTGGGTCGTGGGCAGAGTTCTAGAAATAAAGACACCCACTCATCTAGGGGTGAAGCAGGGCTCATGCTTCAGGAGAGGAAGGCTGGATCCTGTTGCAGAGCATCTGTAATGTGTCAGTTTGTAGAAATTGTGTACTTTCAGATTATTTGCCCTCTGGTTGATTATTTCGTCTGAGTATGAGGATTTAGAGGTGGCATGGAAGGGGTACTGCATAGTTCCAAGAGCTGCTCTCTTGCATCTTAGAAGATAGCATCCCAAATCACCTTCTTCTTTTTTTTTTTTTGAGACAGAGTCTTGCTCTGTCACCAGGCAGGAGTGCACTGGCGCAGTCTTGGTTCACTGCAACCTCCGCCTCCTGGGTTCAAGCTATTCTTCTGCCTCGCCTCCTGAGTAGCTGGGACTATAGGCGTGCGCCACCACACCCAACTATTTCTTGCATTTTTAGCAGAGGTGGGGTTTCACCATGTTGGCCAGGATAATCTCGATCTCTTAACCTTGTGATCCGCCCGCCTCGGCCTCCCAAAGTGCTGGGATTATAGGTGTGAGCCACCGTGCCTGGCCCATCTTCTTTAAAGAGGCAGAAAAACAGAGGCATTAAGAGTACAGAATCTGGAGCCAGGATACCTGGACTTGTAGCACATCTGAGCTTGCCAATTTAGCAAATAAAAGTACAGGATACCCAGTACAATCCCAGTGCTGTATTTTATCTGGCAGCCCGAATCCCAGCACCAGCACTTACTAGCCGTGTAACACAGTGCACTGCTGAACAGCTCTGTACTTCGGCTTCCTTCTCTGTAAAGTGGGGAAAATAGTGTCCATCTTATAACATTGCTATGAGGGTTATGAGTTTAGCATGTTCAGTGCTTTGGATGGTGCCTAAGTGCCGGATAAATGTTAGATTCTATTATTTGATGGTGCCCCTCCAGTGTTTTCATTGCAACACCAGGTTAGGGGCATGCTGTTAGAGTTCTTACAGTTGCAACAATATTATTTCCTTTACCCACAAATGAGGAGATCCAGGGTTCACTTTCTTTATGGGCCAATGGGATACATAGAATAGGAATGTACATGGTCAAAATTGCATCACTAATTCTGACTGGAGGTCTTTCTAGTTCCTCCCTTTTAGCCACAAGGTGAAGTGACTAGCCCAGACTGTGACTAGCTCACAGCACCCCACCCAACTGGTGGAGATAAGCCATCATCATCGAATCTTTTGCAGATAGTGAGTAGTGACTGCTTATGCATCAGAAACAAACAAAAAGTAGAATTTAAATGGTCAAAGCCTTTAGGGTTATCTAATTCAATCACAAGCATAAAACTTTTGCAATGATACATGTTACACATCTGCACCATCCTATATGACATCCACTAGCCACATGTGGCTATTTAGCACAGGGAACGTAGCTAGAACAACTGAGATATTGAATTTTTAATCTAGCTACATGTGGCGAGTGGCTACCATTTTGGACAATACAGAAAAGGAAGCATCTGGAATCCAGAAAGGTAAAATTAGTTTCCCCAGGTCTCACAGTCAATTGTGTATAAGGCTGGGCCTAGGCATGTCTCCTGACTCCTTTTTCAGTGCTCTTTCCATCTGGAGCACTTAAGAATAAGTGCCACACCGTAGAGAGACAGCTCTCCTACCTAGAAAGCCTTGTAACATTAAACTAGATTACCGGGCAGTCTTAGCTCTAAAGCCGGGAGAACATTATCAGGAACAAGAAGGATAAGATGCAGAAATGCAGCTTGCAGAGTTACAGACATTTCTTAAGGCTCTAATCCTCAGATAAACAGCTCTGCTCTTTCATCTTCTCTGGATGACACTTCCTTTGTTAAAGCTGTCAAACTCTGTGACACCTTAAGCTCCACTGGCTACATTAGAGGGCATGTTGCAGAGGGGCCAACCTGGATGGGTCACAGCCCCATGAGCACTGGCCTGCTCTGCTCCATCAGCACAGGCCCCTTATGCCCCATTCCTAGAGACCCCATCTGGGTGGGATAGGATGAGGCTTCTCATTGAGAGCGGGGGATATGGTAAAGCGATGTGCTCTGAAGATAGCAGGGCTGCCTGGGTTTGAATCCCAGCTCTGCCCCTTACTGCAATGCAAGCTGGGTAACCTTGGGCAAGTAACTTAACCTGTCTGGGCTTCTGTTTCATCATCTGTAAAACAGGAGACAATAACCATGCCTGTTGCATCAGGTTGTTGTTGGATTAAAAGAGTAATACATGTAGAGCACCTAGAACTATGTCTGGCCCACAGAAAAAACACTTGATAAACACTAGCTGTTTTCAGAGTGGGCCTTGACAAGGAAGTTGTGGTTGGAGAGAAGGCAGAACACAGACTGGATCTGGCAGATGACTCTGAGCAAGTTGCTTAATGTTTCTGTGAGTCCGCATTTTTTAGTTCTAAGTTAGAGTGAGAACACTGGGACTCCCATATTAAGAGGATAATAGAGAACAGCAAAGAAGGAATTAAAGGAACAATAATATTTTTGTGTGACTATGAGGTGTTTTTTTTTTTTTTAATTTTTCTTTTTTTTGAGATGGAGTCTCACCCTGTCCCCCAGGCTACAGTGCAATGGTGTGATTTCAGCGTGGTCACTGCGCCCTCCACCTCCTGGGTTCAAATGATTAATTAACTATGCAGTATTATAAAAACTTTCTCTCCTAGATCAAGACCATCCTGGCTAACACGGTGAAACCCCATCTCTAATAAAAATACAAAAACAAAATTAGCCGGACATGGTGGCGGGCGCCTGTAGTCCCAGCTACTCGAGAGGCTGAGATGGGAGAATGGCGTGAACCCGGGAGGTGGAGCTTGCAGTGAGCCGAGATCACACCACTGCACTCCAGCCTGGGTGACAGAGCAAGACTCCGTCTCAAAACAAACAACTTTCTCTCCTAATAATATTTTCAGGGAAGCCCTACTATTCCATGTCAGGGCAACAGCTACATTTGTACGTCAGGATCACAGGCTCTTTCAGAATCTATTGAGATGCTGGAGTCTAAAGAACATGAATAGGGACCCACAGGGCAAATCCAGGCTGCAGGTGTGTTTTGCTTGGCCTGTAGTGAGGACCCAAACAGTATTTTAAAAATGTTTAATTAGTTGCCAACATTTGAAAAAGCAGGAGATTTCACGTTTTAAAAATCCAGGTTTCCAGTTTCTCTTGCAAAATCAGATAACATGGTAGCATCGGCCCAAACTCAAGCCAGGCAACAACTGGCTGGCGGAAAGTGCAGGCCCTCGGGGACCTGACGTTACCTACCTGGCCCACCTCATTCTGTGTGTTCTGCCTGTGTGTCCCCAGATCTAGTCCCATCCTTCCCTTCAGTGATGGGAAAACGTAGGGACCCAGTTTCCCAGCCCTCAGGCCAGCGCCCCTTCCTTTGCACCCGTGGTTCTCAAAATTGAGACAGCATCAGAATTGCCTGGAGGACTTGCTGAAACACACATTGCTGGGCCCACTCCCAGAGTTTCTCATTCAGTGGGTTTGCATTTCTAGTAAGCTCCCAGGTGATGCAGATGCTGCTGGTCCAGGGGCTGTACTTTCAGAGTTACTATTTTGCATCAAACTCCCGGGTTTTTGTTTGTTTGTTTTGTTTTGTTTTGAGACAAAATTTCTCTCTTATTTCCCAGGCCAGAGTGCAATGGCACGATCTCTGCTCACTGCAACCTCTGCTTCCCTGGTTCGAGAGATTCTCCTGCCTCAGTCTCCCAAGTAGCTGAGATTACAGGCACTCACCAGCACGCCCGGCTAATTTTTGTATTTTAGTAGAGACGGGGTTTCATCATATTGGTCAGGCTGGTCTCGAACTCCCGACCTCAAGTGATCCACCTGCCTTGGCGTCGCAAAGTTCTGGGATTACGAGCGTGAGTCACTGCACCTGGCCTAAACCACTTTAGATTTGAGAATTCTGGTTTCGTTCTTCTTGGTTCTGCCCCTCTTTCCCCAATGTCTTTGGTTTGCTTGCTGTTTTCTTCATCTTTATTTCTTCTTAGCCATTATTTTATCCCTGCTCTCGCTTTTCGAGGTTCCTTTTGTCCGGAAGTCAGTTGAGGGGGTGTCTTCAGGCCCACCACCATAATCTGCCTTAGCAGCCCCTCAGTACCCCTTTCTGCCGCCCAGCCTCTCCCCCAGTCACTCCCTAGGGAAAAGCGTGCCCGGGAGCCCAGCTGCTCCCTCCTGCTGGGTCCTGCGGCCTCCGATGCTCCTGGGGGCAAATGTCCATCCCTCTGTCCAGTCCAGAACGACAGGGTTGGGAATGAGAGCCTCAACCCTCTTCCGGGAAAGCCTTGTGCCTGCCTGGGCCGCTGCGGGGTTCGGGTGCCAGCATCTTCGCGGATGTTGGCATCTTCGTAATCACAGCGGTCACGTCGCCGTCATTCAACCCTTTCTGTCGTCAGGTGCCCCGCCACGCCCTGGGGGCGCCTGCAGCCCAGACTCCCGACTCCCGGCAGCCTCCCCAAGCCGCGGAGGATGACCGGACTACGGCTCTCCGGGAAGATGAAGGCGACCACTGTCTTTATAGAGAAGTTGTCTCTCATCCTTCAGGGAACCAGAAATAGGCAGGTCGACCGGGCTTCGGCCCCTCCGCCTCCGCCCGGACCTGTGCTCCCCGGGGCGCAGCGCCCCGAACCCAACCCCACGGGCTCCCGGCCTTTGATGTGGCCCCCAGCGGCTCGCAGCTCCAGCCGCGTTTGGGCGGGATCCGGCTGCGCGCGGGCCCGGCCGCCCTGCCTGCCAATCCGCAGCTGCCGCCTGCCCCCAGGCAGGCCCGATTACTGGTTTTGCACCTGGAAGGGGCCCCAACCCGGCTTTGGTGAGACTCTATCTCCCAGGTGGTGCAGGAGCGGCTGCGGTGTCTGGGGCAAGGGGAAGCCCCAGGTAAACTCTAACAACAGAGAAGGAGGCAGCAGCGAGGCGAGAACTTTTTTCGGGGCAGGGAGAAGAGGAGGCTGAGGAGGGGAGGGGAGGGGAGGAGAGGGGAGGGGAGATGAGTGCTGTTGCTGGGGACTGGGCGCCTTTTCACAGGGCTTCCCGGGCCACCGTCAATAGCAGGGGCAAGGCATGCATCGTGCCGCTCCACCTGTACCGAGCTTGGCCAAGTCACTGGCAGAGCTAGGTTTGATGTTCTCCATTCTCCCCTGTGCCAGAAGAAAGGCTCCCACTGTCTCTGGTGTTTTCTCTTTGCCTCCTGCCTGCCAACCAAAGGTGAAAGGGGAAGATTTTGGAGTCCGAATGCCGGGCGCCCCTGGTTGCCACTAGTTTCTTAGGCAGCTCTTCTACTCTGCCTGCTGCTGAACACACAAGTCCAAGGGCACACTGACCTTCACGAGAGCAAGGAAGCATGAATCCTACGAAAAGGAGCATGAGGAGAAGAGCAGATGGCGGACTGGGGCCTGGGGGGTTTTCTGCTACAGAATTTACCTAATCCACCCAGATTTCTTACAGTAACAATTGCTGCTGTTTGAGTGTTCACTATTCCCCCAGACACTATGCTAAGGGCATGACTTGCTTTCTCTCCTTGAATCCTAGCAGTCCTCTAAGATCCCAGTTGTACACATGAGGACACTAAGGCTTAGAAAGGGTTCAGTACTTACCCATAGTAGATAAGGGTGGGAGGAAATTCAAACTCAGGCTAACTGACCCTGGAGTCCACCGTTGACTCTTTTCTTATCTGGCCTTCTGAAGAGTGGTCTGGCCTCTGTGGACAGGTAGAATCAAGAGAAGGCCAGAGTTTCCAGGGAGGGAGAGGCTGGATGAGCTTCACTGGCCCTGAATAAAACAAAATGATTTTTTCATTTTTAAGGAATAGAATAAGAGCACACTTAATGGCCGAATGTTCCAACATTTTCAGGCCTATCCTGATTTCCAAGAGCTTGTCCTGGTATGCTCATTAATCATGAAAATACATTGGACAAATTGGTTTCTGGGGCCCAAATTGCCACTCAGACTCCGCACAGTTGGAAGCAACATGAAACTCACCTGTTGGTCTGTGAGTCCCATCTTTTGACATAAAAATGGCAGTTTCCTGTCTCATAGGAGTTCTCCCCCTGTCAGCAAAAGGTGGAGAAAGAACTGGTCCCATTTTCATTTCACCATAACTCAGAGGAATTTTTTGTGATGATAAATTGAGGTTTCCTAAAAGCTGACAGCTTTTCTTTGTTTCCTTTTGGTTGTCCTGATTTCCCTGAAGTGATTTGCAAAAACATCCTGAGAATTAAAAGGGAGCTTACAGATTATATAATCCAACTCCTAATTTTACGGGTAAAGACAATGAAGCCAAGAGAAAAAGTGACCGGCCCAAGGTTGCAGTTAGACACTGGTCACGGTAAAGCTAGAACTCAAGGGGTGGGGACAGGATATCTCAGTCCTGGGGTCTCTGCACTGGGTGAAATACGAAAGATCCTTGTTATTGTTCCATGGGAAAAAGTGGGGTGAGACTGTGAGGCTGTGGGTGTGTCGATCTGAGGAACCCTAGTGGGTAGGGAAGGCTGTGGCAGCTAGAGAAAGGAGAGGAACCCTGGGAGAAGGAAGGGAAGCCAAAGAAACTCACTGGGCCACAGAGGCCACCAGAAGCCATGTGTGCCACCAGCAGGTACAGACAGCAGTCACTCAGGACTCTCACAAGAATAGTCTGTCTTGTGCAGGGAGCTTGGCTCAGGTATAAGGCACTCCCTGTCAGCCCCACTTAAATCTGAAGATCCCTCCATTCTCAAAATCCTCACCCCAGGTTATGTCCTTCCGACCCCCAGGCCTCCTTCCATCCTCCTGTTTCAATGATGAGGCTGCCTGCAGCCTCCCCTTTGGACAATGGATGAGAGAAATTTTTTTTCTTTTATTTTTAGTTGGCATGTAATCATTGTACATATTTATGGACTACAGAGTGATATTTTGATGCACGTATACAATGTGTGATGATCAAATTAGGGTACTTAGTATATCTATTACCTCAAACGTTTATCACTTCTGTGTGCTGGGAGCAGTTAAAATCCTCTCTTCTAGCTTTCTGAAAATAAAAAATAAATTATTGATAACCATGTTCATCCTGCAGTGCCATAGAGCACCAGAACTTAATCCTCCTGTCTAGCTGGAATTTTATATCTATTAACCAACCTCTCCCTCTTCCTCTTTCTCCCTACCAGCCTCTAACAACCACAATTTTAACTCTCTACTTGTAGGAACTTTTTAAAAAGAGCTTCCACATGGCCAGGAGCAGTGGCTCACACCTGTAATCCCAGCACTTTGGAGGGCTGAGGAAGGCAGATCACAAGGTCAGGAGTTCAACACCAGCCTGACCAACATGGTGAAACCCATCTCTACTAAAAATACAAAAATTAGCTGGGTGTGGTGGTGCCTGCCTGTAATCCCAGCTACTTGGGAGGCTGGTGCAGGAGAATCACTTGAATCTGGGAGGTGGAGGTTGCAGTGAGCCGAGATCACACCACTACACTCCAGCCTGGGCAACAAGGTGAGACTCCATTTCAAAAAAAAAAAAAAAAAAGCTCCCACATATGAGTGAGAACATGCAGTATTTATCTTTCTATGCCTTATCTGAACACATATATTTTCTGAACTTTTATTTTAGGGTCACAGGTGCATGTGCAGGTTTGTTATACAGGTGAATTGCGTGTCACGGGCATTTAGTGTACGAATTAAGGAAATACATTTCTATTGGAGCCCTAGTCACAGGCCTTCTGGCTTCTACCCTCAAGTTTCTCTTATAGAGCCATGATCATTCCCAGGGGTTGGGGGGTGGTTAGCAGAATCTAGAAGGAAGGATGTCACTGATTACAAAGCAGAGAAGAAGCTGATGTTGAGAGTAACCCACCATGTTCCATTCTCCACTTATTTAAGGAGAATTAGTGTTCACCTTGATATGCCACAAAAACAAAACAAAAAGTGGCTCTTTCGTGATCAAAATGGAAGTTTCTCCAGAAAGTATCCATTTTGATATTTTTGGTCAAGAACGAGTGATTTACATTTTTAACATCAAGAATGGTGTGAGCTTTTAAAATGTTTGTATAAAAAAAGGAACATGATATGTTTTAAAAGATTTAGAAACACAGATTTAGCTAGTCAGGTCCCTTAGGGTCACTGCATACGGCTTTTTCCTTCCTCTAGCCCGTTCTTGCTACTCATTTGGAAACTTAGAATTATGTATCAGCAAAGAAATGGTAAATGTTTGAGATGATGGATATGCTAATTACCCTGATCTAATCACTAGACATTATATATATCAAGACATCACTATATACCTATAAACATATACAATTAGTATGTGTCAATTAAGAGAACAATACACAATAAAAGACTTGTGTATTGTTAGGATTGCCTAGATTATACTGCGGTGACAAAAAGTCCCAAGTTTCAGCAACTTAAGAGAGAAATCAGAACACTTTTCTTAAAGGGCCAGATACTAAATATGTACTGCTTTGCAGGCCAGTTTCGTTTCGTTTCTTTTCTTCTTTCTTTTCTCTTCTCTTCTCTTTTCTTTCTTTCCTTCAGTTTTTCTCTTCTTTCTTTTCTTTCTTTCTTCTTTCTCTCTCTCTCTTTCTTTCTTTCTCTCTCTCTCTTTCTTTCTTTCTTTCTTTCTTTCTTTCTCACTCTGTCTCTTTTTTCTTTTTCTTTTGAGACACTCTCACTCTGTCACCCCGGCTGGAATGCAGTGACTCCATCTTGACTCATTGCAACCTCTGCCTCCCGGGCTCAAGCAGTCCTCCCTCCTCAGCCTCCCGAGTAGCTGGGACTACCACCACATGCAGCTAATGTTTGAATTTTCTGTAGAGATGAGGTTTCACCACGTTGCCCAGGCTGGTCTCAAGCTCCTGGGCTCGAGTTATCAGCCCACCTGGGCCGCCTAAAGTATTGGGATTATAGGTGTGAGCCACTGCATCTGGCCAAGCCAGTTTTTGTAGCAACTACTTAACACCACCTTGGTAGTGTGAAAACAGACATTATTTACATGAATAGTTGTGGCTGTGTTCCGATAAAACTTTATTTATAAATACCGCTAGCCCTCAGGTATAGTTTACCAACACTTGGCTTAAAAGAATAAAGGCCTACGCCATGCTTGTGCTCTATGTCCATCAGGGATTGGGCGATGGGTGATGGCTCTGCTCTACCTTACGGTCATCCTTAAGCCAGGACCAGGTAGATGGAGGCGCCTCTGTAGGGAACATTGCTAATCGCCTCAGCAGAAGGAGAGGAACTGGCAAAGTATGCGCTGGTCTCAAAAGCTTCTGCCCAGATGTGACACACAGCTATTATTGCCCAAATCAAGTCATGTGGCCCCAACCATGTTCAACAGAGCAGGAAAGTACAACCTACCATGAGTTAAAAGAAGAGAGAACCAAACATTTGTAAACAGCTCTGGTGGTTACCACAGAATGAATAGTTGTGGGTTAACAAAAATGTCTACCTTGCCTGGGAAAATTCAGTCATTCCGCATATATTCATTGAATGCCTGTAGTTTGCCAAGGACTGAAGACACTGAGATACTTTACAGGTTGTACCTGTCAAAAAGATACAATCAGTGCTGTAAGAATGGATAGGGAAAAAGAAACCATTTTTAAAAAATGGCTAAAGAAGGAGGAAAAAGACCGGGTGCGGTGGCTCACGCCTGTAATCCCAGCACTTTGGGAGGCCGAGGCAGGCGGATCATGAGGTCAGGAGATCGAGACCATCCTGGCTAACACGGTGAAACCCCGTCTCTACTAAAAAAAAATGCAAAAAATTAGCAGGGCGTGGCGGCGGGCACCTGTAGTCCCAGCTACTCGGGAGGCTGAGGCAGGAGAATGGAGTGAATCCGGGGGGCGGAGCTTGCAGTGAGCCAAGATCGCACCACTGCACTCCAGCCTGGGCGACAGAGCGAGACTCTGTCTCAAAAAAAAAAAAAAAAAGGAGGAAAAAATATTTAAAAAGCAGTGGTGCCCCAAGATAAGAGAAATGTATGTGACTGATTGCCAGGTAGATAGCAAAAAGACTGGAAAGAAGTTCACCAAAATATTGACAGTGGCTAGTTCCAGTGAACCAGCCGGTTAGGATTATTTCAGTTTGTTCTTTATGCTTTCCAGTATCTTTCAGTTTTTCTTCAGTGATTAAACATTAATTTCATAATTAGATTTATTTTTATAAAAAGAAAAGGAGTGGCTCCAATTTCCATCATGGTAGAGGAGCTTACATTAGTCTAACCCTCCCAGAGACTATGATGATAAACTCTGGACAGATTGCATCTATAATTGGAAGACATGGAAAAATAACCCAAAGCAAGCAGAAACTGGAAGGGATTTGACTAATGGGAAAGAGGGGAGAATATTGTATGAGATTCACATAGTATGTTTTTTCGTTTACAGGACCCCAAGTCTATGTGGTTCAGGGTAACTACAATTCAAGGAGAACTTCCTGGTCTTGCTGGCATAGGGTATCAGAGGACAGCATTCAGAGCTGCCAGAGTATCTGGAAACTTTGTGAAGCAACTTATCCCATAAATACAGGTGCCACAGCAAAGGGAGCCCCCAAAATCTGCATTTAAATTTTTGGTTAACCCTTGAACTGCACACGTATTGCGGAGACTCCAAGGAACCTAGTAGAAAGCAAAAACTGAAAGGCTATCAGAACTGAAAGGAGATTTCCCCAACTTCCACTCACTATAGACTAGAAAGTTTGGAGTTTTAATCCTACCAAATTAGGCTTGGTAAACACCTGGGGCTTTCCACAGGCCTACGTAAGTGTAAAACTAAGCCCCACAATTCAAGTTAATTATCTAGTAACTTAACTGACTGCTAGAGTAAATATCAACATACTTCAGAGAAAAATAACAGAATCTAGAGTCTCTTTAATGTCTCATCCACAATCTCTAGTATATAATAGAACATCTCTTGGACATGTGAAGACAAAAAGGAATATGTAACTCATAATGAAATAAAAAATCAGGCAATAGAAACAGACTATGAGATGTCACAGTTGTTACAACTATGAAATGACATAGTTGTTAGAGTTAGCAGACAAGGACTTTAAGGCAAATGTTTTAAAATATGTTCAAGGACTTACAGGAAAAGGTGATCGTAGTGAGTAAACAGAAAGACAAACTCAGAGAAATAGAAATTATAAGTAAGAACCAGGTGGACATTCCAGTGCTGAAAATTGTACTATCTGAAATAACAAAAATTCACTAATTGGTTGGACTTAACAGCAGATTGGTGATGACAGAAGAAAAAGTAAGTGAAACGTAAAGATGAGTGAATAGAAATAATCCAATCTGAAAACAGACCAAAAAATGACTTAAAAAATGGAAACAGTTTCAGTGATCTTTGGACAATATCAAGCAGCCCAGCACATGTGTGATTAGAGCCTCTGAAAGAAATAAGAGAGAATGAGGCAGAAAAAAAGACTGGGTAAAAAATGGCTTTAAAACTCTCTAAATTTGGTTAAGAAAAAAAAAAATCAACTTTCAAACCCCCTAAGAATCAAAGCACATGGCTGGGCTTGGCAGCTTACACCTGTAATCCCAGTACTTTGAGAAGCTGAGGTGGGTGGATCTCCTGACATCAGGAGTTCGAGACCAGCCTGGCCAACATGGCAAAACCCTGCCTCTGCTAATAATACAAAATTAGCCAGGCATGGTGGTGGGCACCTGTAATCCCAGGTACTCAGGAGACTGAGGCAGGAGACTTGCTTGAACCTGGGAGGCAGAGGTTGTAGTGAGTCGAGGTTGTGCTGAGAGCTGAAGCCAGCTGGATTTATTGGGTCCAGTGGGGACTTGGAGAACTTTTCTGTCTTACAAGAGGATTGTAAAACACACCAATCAGCACTCTGTAGCTAGGATTGTAAAAGCACCAATCAGCACTCTGTAGCTAGAAAGAGAATTGTAAAATGCGCCAATCAGCACTCTGTAAAATGCACCAATCAGTGCTCTGTAAAATGCACCAATCAGCAGGAGTCTAAAAGTAGCCAATCTATAGAGGATTGAAAAAAGGGCACGCTGATAGGACAGAAACGGAACATGGGAGGGGACAAATAAGGGAATAAAAGTTGGCCACCCCAGCCAGCAGCAGCAAGAGCCTTAGGTCCTGTTCCACACTGTGAAGCTTTATTCTTTCAGTCTTCTCAATAAATCCTGCTGCTGCTCACTCTTTGGGTCTGTCCCGCTTTTAAGAGCTGCAATACTCACCCTGAAGGGCAGAGGCTTCATTCTTGAAGTCAGTGAGACCAGAAATCCACCGGCAGGAACCAACTCCAGACACAGTGCCACTGCACTCCAGCATGGGCGACAGAGTAAGACTTGGTAAAAAAAAAAAAAAAAATTAAATTAAATTAAATTAAATTAAAACAAACAAACAAAAAATGCTCACACACACAACAGCAAAAACGTTTCAAAGAACATCTTGAGGAGATGTTTCAAAGAACACTATGCAGGAGAAAAACACACCAAACAATGATGTAATTGATGATGATCTTATAACAAAAAAGAGGTTTGAAAACAATGGAATGGGATCCATAAGGTATAAGAGTGAGAGTGAGAATAAAAATTTTTCGAACATTTTTGTTTTATAGCAATGAAAATGCCATTTTAAAATGAGGGTCAGGTAATGCCATTTTCAGATAAATGAAAGATGGAGGAATTTGTTACCAGCAGAGCTACATTAAGAGAAATGACAAAGAAGTTCTTTCGGCCAAAGGAAACTGACATTATATGAATTTCAGACACAGAAAAGAAAAAATAACATAGGAAACGTTAAATATGTGGGTAAGTACAAAAGACCGCGTCTTTTCTTGGTTTCTTTAAAATGAATACTTTTGTGAAAAAACATAATATTGTATCATAAGATTTAAAATATGGAAATTAAAATATATGGCAGAAGTTGCACAAAGGATAAGGGATGATAGCTAAAATTTACTGTTACAAAATTTTAACATTTTTCTGATGAATTCGTACAATATTAATGATTAGTAGACTATGTTAAAGATGGATATGGTACTGCCTAAAACAACTACTAAAACCAATCCAACAAGTATAGTTAAAAAGCCAGCAGAATTAAAATGAAATACTAAAAAAAAAAAGTGATTAAAAAGAAGGTAGGAAAGAAGGAGGAACAGAAAAACAACAACAACAATAACAAAAAACACAGAAGAAATTAATAGAAGACAAACAGCAAAATGACATACTTAGAAACCTAACAATATCTGTATTAGATTATGGGTAGACTAGGCTGGGCGCGGTAGCTCAACGCCTGCAATCCCAGCACTTTGGGAGGTTGAAGCGGGTGGATCACCTGAGGTCAGGAGTTTGAGACCAGCCTGACCAACCTGGTGAAACCTCGTCTCTACTAAAAATCCAAAAAATTAGCCGGGCGTGGCGGCGGGTGCTTGTAATCCCAGCTACTCAGCAGGCTGAGGCAAGAGAATCACTTGAACCTGGGAAGTGGAGGTTGCAGTGAGCCGAGATAGTGGCATTGTACTCCAGCCGAGATAGTGGCATTGACAACAGGAATGAAACTCTGTCTCAAAAAAAAGGAAAAAAGAAAAAAATGTAGGTAGACTAAACTTACCAATTTAAATCCAGAGATTGTCAGAATGAATAGAAAAACAGTCTCAACTGTATGCCAAATAAAAATAACACACTTAAAATGTAAAAACACAGATAGGTTTTGAGTAAAAGAATGAGGAATATATACCATATATTCAGTAAGCATATAAAAACTGGTATGATTATGTTAATATTAGAAAATTAGACTTCAAAACGAAACTTCAATATTAGCAAGAATAAAGGACATTTAATGATGATAAATGGATCAATTGATCAAGAAGACATAACAATCTTAAATGTATGTGCATCTAATAATAGAGTTAATGAAGTAAAAGCTGGTAGAACTAAAAGGATAAATTGATAAATTTATAATCAGAGGTCAAGATTTTAACACCAACTGTCAACCATCAATAGAATAACTAGGCAATAAATCAGTCAGGATAGAGATTTGAACAACATTATCAATTAACTTGTCTCAATTGTCATTTATATAACACTCTATCCAACTACAACAGAATCACACTATTTTCGAGTGCACATGGAATTCACCCACATAGAACATGGATTGGACATTAAATAAGTTTCCATACATTTTTTAAATTGAAATATTATAGAATATATCTGTGACCACATGGAATTAAAGTAGAAATCAATAACAATAAAACATAGAAAAACCCTAAATATGTGGAACTTAAACAATACATTTTCGTTTATTTATTTAATTATGTTTAAAATTTTTATTTTATTTTAGATTCGGGGGTACATGTGTATGTTGGTTGAATGGGTATATTGTATACTGGTGGGGATTGGGCTTCTAGTGTGCCCATTATCCAAATAGTGAACATTGTACTGGATCAGTAATTTTTCAACCCTTGCTTCCCTCCTAGCCTCCCCTCTCTTAAAGTCCCCAGTGTCTATTATTTCCATCTTAGGTCCATAAACAATACATTTTTAAAGTAATCCATGGGTTAAGGAAGAAATCACAGAAAATCTAGAAAATATTATGAAGTGAATGAAAATGTAATTACAGAATATCAAAATTTATTGGATTTACCTAAAGGAGTGCAATTTAAAAACAATGATCTAAGTTTGAGCTTTAAGAAACCAGATAAAGAAGAGAAATTAAACCCAAAGTAAGTAGAAAGAAGGAAATGTTTTAAAAGCAGAAATAATTGAAATAGAAAACAGACAATAAAGAAAACTAACAAAGCCAAAGTTTAGTTCTTTGAAAATATTAATAAAGTTGATAAAACCTACTAAGTTTGATCAAGACAAAAAGATACAAAACACAAATTGGCAATAAGAATTAAAGAGAAAATATCATCATAGACTCTTAAGACAATAAAATGGTAATATTATGAACAGCTCTACACTAATAAATTCAACAATCTTTAAAAACAAAATTTCTGAAACTGACTCAAGAACTAGACACTCTAAATATTTCTTTATCTATTAGAAAATTGAATTTATTTCAAAAAAATCTTTCCACAAAGGAAACTCCAGGCGGAAATGTTCTCACAGGTGAATTATTTTTCTCTGTTTTTGTTTTGTTTTATTGTGTTTATTTTGAGATAGGGTGTCACTCTGTCATCTAAGCTGGAGTGCAGTGGTGTGATCTCGGCTCACTGCAGCCTTGACCTCCTGGGCTCAAGTGATCCTCCCGCAGCAACCTTCTCAGTAGCTGAGACTACAGGCTTGTGCCACCACACCTGGCTAATTTTTGTATTTTTTGTAGAGACAGGGTCTCGCTATGTTGCTCAGGCTGGTCTCCAACTCCTGGGCTCAAGTGATCCGCTCACCTTAGCTTCCCGGAATGCTGGGATTACACCTATAAGCCACTACGCCTGGCCAGTTTTCACAGGTGAGTTCTATTAGTCATCCACAGAAGAAATATTACTGATCTTGTACAAAATCTTCCAGGAAGTAGAGTATCAGGTGTTTAATATGGCTATGAATTCTGCGTCACTGCTCCCATCAACAAGTGAAATCTATTTCCTATCTCTGTAAAAGCAGGTTAGACTTATGCCTTGCTTTGACCATTCTATTATGGCAGAAATGACACTGTGCCAGTTCCAGACTTTGTCTTTTAGAGGCCCAGAAACTGCCACTTTTATTCTGAGAAGTCAATCACCATGCTAGAAATAAGCTCAGGCTACATTGCTGAGTGAGAAAAGATTTCATGGAGAGATAGAAAGGGTGTATGTAGAGGTGTCCCAAGGAACAAGATGTGATTGAGGCCTTCTTGGACTTTTTATCCAAGCCCACCTTCTAGTAGAATACACCCAAGTGAGAGACGCCAGTCAATGCCAACACATGGAATAGAAGAAACATTCATTTGAGTGTTGCCCAAATTCTTGACAATAATAAATCATTGCTGTTTTTAGCCACTATGGTTTGGGATGGTTTGCTATACAAAAATAGAGCATTGGTCAAGAGAATACTTCCCAAGTCATTTTATGAGACCAGCATGAGCCTGATACCAAGACCTGAAAAAGACATTATGTGAAAACAAAGTTACAAATAAATATCTCTCATGAATTTACAAAGAAGTCCTTTAAAAATATTATGAAATCTAACACAGGAGTATAAAAATTCTGGTGTGTTTACATGTGTGTACACATACACACACACACATATATATCATATATATCACCACCAGGTAGAATTTATATCGGGAATGTGAGGTTAACATTCACAAAACTCAACCTACCAGAAAACGAACCTTAGTGGGGCAATAGGTGACATTTGAATAAGATCTACAGGTAAGTTGACAATATTTTATCAATGTTAATTTCCTGGTTTGGATCATTGTACAACTTTTCTATTAAATGATAATATTTAAAGAAGCTAGATGAAAGATATGTGGGAATTTGATATTCTATTTTGCAACTCTTCGTAAGTCTAAATTTTTTCAAAATAAAAAGTGAAAAAAAAAGAAATTCAGGAAGAATAAATGAGAAATTAATAAAACTAATTATTGGCAGGAAGTGAGTGGGAATGAGATGGAAGGCATAGGAGAAGTATACATCTTGCATAGTTTTGACATTTGTAACTAAATTGTTTTACATATTTAAAATATTACATGAAATGTTTTTAGATATTAAATTTACATCAATAAGGATAAGAATAAATCTTAAAATTGAATATAGAGAGAAACAAATGAACCAAAAGCATCTATAAGTACTAGATGAATGTATGAAGATTTAATTCCTTAAATAATTTAAAATTTTCTTAAAGTTTTAAGAAGTAAAAGTTACTGAATATGTGCCAAATGGGTAGAGAACTTATAAGGAGAAGAGCAAGATGCCTGAAAAGTAATTAAATAAAAACACTTGATATTAATAATCAAGGAGATATATTTTATAGCTGTCAGTGTTACATTGTGAAATAATGGAGTCAGTAGATAATCACATTTATTAAATATTTTATGATTAACTCTTAGTTACTAATTATATCACTGACAATGTCAGTAAAGGTGCTTTATTCTAATATTTCAAAATTCAGCTGGGTGGGGTGGCTCACGCCTGTAATCCCAGCACTTTGGGAGGTGGAGGGGGGTGGAAACTCCTGAGGTCAAGAGTTTCAGACCAGCCTGGCCAACATGGTGAAACCGTATCTCTACAAAAATACAAAAATTTGACGGGCGTGGTGGTAAATGTCTGTAGTTCCAGCTACTCGGGAGGCTGAGGCAGGAGAATCACTTGAACCCTGGAGGTGGAGGTTATAGTGAGCCGAGATTGCACCACTGCACTCCAGCCTGGGTGGCAGGGTGAGACTCTGTCTCAAAAAAAAAAAAAAAATTTGTTTTTGGTTAAGTGGCCAGTGAGTGCTGTGTTCTTCTCTAGTGTTTGGATCTTTTTTTTTTTTTTTTTCCCCCTTTGAATCGGAGGCTTGCTCTGTCTCCTAGGCTGGAGTGCCTTGGCTCACTGCAACCTCCACCTCCCGAGTTCAAGCGATTCTCCTGCCTCAGCCTCCCAAGTAGCTGGGAGTACAGGTGTCCATCACCATGCCCGGCTAATTTTTGTATTTCTAGTATAGACAGGGTTTCACCATGTTGACCAGGCAAGTCTTGAACTCCTGACCTCAAGTGATCACGCCTGCCTTGGCCTCCCAAAGTGCTGAGATTATAAGTATGAGCCACTGTGCCTGGCCAGAAGTGAGGATCTTCATGTTTAACGTCTAGTGAAGAATTTCCATTTCATGAACTTATCTCTATGATGGCATTACCTTCCTACCATAAGCAACTAGAAAACTGGACACAATTTAAGAAACAACTCTTTTCAGACATTGGACGTAGTGCAGTTCTGTGATCATGAGGAGAGGGAACACACGATTAAAGTTCTAGGATCATTGCCTATGCTCACTTTCTGCCAGGAGAAATATTCTGGACCAAAAGCACAGAGGCGGATCCCAAGTAGAGCACTGCAGTATTGCTGAGTCTGGGGGACAGAGATCAAAGCTGGCTGATGTGACTATAAACTGTGAGGCAGAGTTCCAGAACAGAGGGAGTGGGGCATAAAGTGAGCTCCCGAAATCTGCCAAGGGGTCCCTATGAGAGATTAAGAACTAACAACTATTCAGGTCTTTAAGGCTGTGAATATCCTCAGTGAATACTAAGACAAAGATGTGTAAGGTGAAATGCCACTAGGCTGAACAAAGAATGTCAGGGTAGCTGTGAGGCCAGGAGTTTCAAGAGTTCACATAGGGCTGAGAGTGGCTTCATTTTCAGCCAGTTTTATTGAAAAATCCCTGTTGATCACCCAGGGCATTTAGAGAGACCCCTGGAAAGTAACACTTGATTAGTGAAGCTGAACTATTAATAGAGGACGGGTAGTCAAGATAGTGTGGTATGGGTATGAGGATAGCTATGTACATCAATGGAATGGAAATAGAGAGTCCATAAATAAACCCACACAAACATGATCAATTGATTTTCGACGACGGAGCTAGAGTAATTAAATGATAAAAGTGTAGTCTTCAAAAGATCTTATTGGAACTGCATATCCATATAGTGAAAAATAAACAAGTCTTATTTTGTACAATACACAAAAATTAACTCAAAATGGACCACAGACCCAAATATTAAAGCTAAAACTATAGAAATTCTGGAAGAAAACAAGGAAATATCTCTGTAACCTTAGAATAGATAAATACTTCTTTGGCAGCCCATAAAAAACACAACCCTAGTAGGAAAAATTGATTAAGGGAATTTTATTAAAATTTGAAATTTCTGTGTTTCAAAAAGTGTGGTTAATAAAATACAAAAAGAGGCCAGGTGCGGTGGCTCACACCTGTAATCCCAGCACTTTGGGAGGCCAAGACAGGTGGATCACCTTAGGTCAGGAGTTTGAGACCAGCCTAGCCTACGTGGTGAAACTCCGTCTCTACTAAAAATACAAAAATTAGCCAGGCGTAGTGGCAGGCACCTGTCGTTCCAGCTACTTGGGAGGCTGAGGCGGGAGAATTGCTTGAGCCCAGGAGGCGGAAGTTGCAGTGAGCAGAGATAGCACCACTGCACTCCAGCCTGGGCAACAAAGTGATACTCTGTCTAAAAAATAAATAAAATAAAAATAAAATACAAAGGATTATTTACCAGAGATTGACTTAAAAAATAAAATGCAAAGGCAAGTTACAGACTAGAGGATAATATTTGTTAAATGTATCTGACAAAGAACTCAAACCAACAACTCTTACCATTCAGTAATAAAAAGACAAATGACCCAATTGAAATGGGGCTACATATTTGAACAGACACTTTATGGAAGATTATATGAGTGGCCAATTGGCCCCTAATAAAATGTTCAACATCATTAATCATCAGAGAAATGCAAATAAAAAAACACAATGGGATGCTGGTCAAAAGATACAAAATTTCAGCTAGGAAGAATAAGTTCAAGAGACCCATTGTACTACATGGTGACTATAGTTACTGTCAATGTATTGTATTCATAAAATGTGCTAGGAGAGTAGATTTTAAGTGTTCTCACCACAAAAAAAAAAAAATGATAAATACATGAGGTCATGCATGTTAGTTAGCTTGACTTAGACATTTCATCATGTATACATATTTCTAAACAAGATGTACACAATAAATGTATACAATTTTTATTTGTCAATTTAAAAAATAAAAATTTTTGCCGGGCCTGGTGGCTCACGCCTGTAATCCCAGCACTTTGGGAGGCCGAGATGGGCGGATCACGAGGTCAGGAGATCGAGACCATCCTGGCTAACACGGTGAAACCCCGTCTCTACTAAAAAAATACAAAAAACTAGCCGGGCATGGTGGCGGGCGCCTGTAGTCCCAGCTACTCGGGAGGCTGAGGCAGGAGAATGGCGTGAACCCGGGAGGTGGAGCTTTCAGTGAGCTGAGATCCGGCCACTGCACTCCAGCCTGGGCGACAGAGCGAGACTCCGTCTCAAAAAATAAAAAAATTAAAAAAAAATAAAAATTTTTGAAAATTACAATGAAATTCTACTACCTTCCTACTAGACTAAAATAAATTTACAATGCCAAATGTTAGCAAGATGTAGAGGAACCGAAACCCTTGTATTTTGTTGATGGGAATGTAAAATGGTGCATCCACTTTAGAAAAGTGTCAATTCTTTATAAAGCTAAGCATATACATATTCTATCATCCAGCAGTTCTACTCCCAGGTATCATCCCAAAGAAATGAAGCAATATGTCTACTCAAAGACTTGTACACAAAAGTTCATAACAGTTTTATTAATAATATTCCAAAAATGGAAACAAATATCCATCAATAGCTGTTTGACAACAACTTGTGTTATCTTCATAAAATGAAATCTTCCTCAGTAAAAAGGAATGAGCTATAGGTACACACAAGGGTGTGGATGAATCAGAAACATGCTGAAGAAATATGTCAGACACACACAAACATGCATGCTGTGTTTATGTTTATGTGAAACCCTAGAAAAGAGAAATATCTTTAGTGATGGAAGGTAGATCAGTGGTGAGTGGGGACTGCCTGGGACAGGGCATGAGGAAAATTTTTGGTGTGATGGAACTATTTGTTCCATATCTTGATTATGGTTATTGAAAGTCGTGGAACTAAACACTTAACATGGGTGCATACTACTGTATTTAAATTAGTCCTTGATAAAGTTTATTTTTTAAAATCTTGAGTAGAAAATGTTGAAAGTTGTTTTTAACTATGTCTAATGGAAGCCTGATTGCATGACCCCCAAAGCCATAATCTAGTCAGTACCACTCTTCACCTCACCTAACTTCATACACAATGATAAGATAGATCCCTGATTGTAACGTTACTGTGAACATCCCACTGTCTCCTCCATGTCCTGAGATGCTCCGATGCCTATTCACTCTGTATTTTTATTATTTAATTAATTAATTTATTTATTTATTTTGAGATGGAGTCTTACTCTGTCGCCCAGGCTGGAATGCAGTGGTGTGATCTTGGCTCACTGCAATCTCTGCCTCCCAGGTTCAAGTGACTCTCCTGCCTCAACCTCCTAAGTAGCTGGGATTACAGACGTGCGCCACCACGCCCGGCTAAATTTTGTATTTTTAGTAGAGACAGGGTCTCACCATGTTGGTCAGGCTCGTCTCAAACTTCTGACCTCGGAATCAACCGCCTCGGCCTCCAAAGTGCTGGGATTACAAGTGTGAGCCACTGCACCCGGCCATTCACCCTGTATTTTAAGTTGTTAAATGTTTCATACTCTTTGAACCAGTCATTTTATTTTTAGAAATTTGTCTTAAGGAAATGACCATCAATGAGAGCACAGATTTCTGCAAAGATGCTTATTTTCAACCGTTTAGAATAGCAAAAAATATAATAGTCAGCCTGGCTAACATGGTGAAACTTTGTCTCTACTAAAAAGACAAAAAAAATTGTCAGGCATGGTGGTGGGTACCTGTAATCCCAGCTACTTGGGAGGCTAAGGCAGGAGAATTGCTTGAACCCGGGAGGCAGAGGTTGCAATGAACCAAGATCATGCCACTACACTCCAGCCTGGGTAACAGAGTGAAACTCCATCTCAAATAAGAATAGACACACACACACACACACACACACACACACACACACACTTGAAACATTAATAAGAGATTAAATAATAATTCACAGTCCATTCATAGGATGGAATACCATATAACTGGGAAAAAGTGTAGTGTCAATGGATACTTGATAGTATTGAAAAATGGTTACCTTTTGTGTAAATCAAAGTATGATTGCAAAACAATATGTGATGCTTGATCTCAATCTTAGAAACTAAGACAAATATTCGTTTAAAAAACATTAGAAGGACAGGCCGGGCACGGTGGCTCATGCCTGTAATCCCAGCACTTTGGGAGGCCGGGGCAGGTGGATCAAGAGATCAGGAGTTCAAGATCAGCCTAGCCAAGATGGTGAAACCCCATCTCTACTAAAAACAAAACAAAACAAAACAAAAAATTAGCCGGGCGTGGTGGCACACGCCTGTAATCCCAGCTACTCCAGAGGCTGAGGCAGAGAATTGCTTAAACCTGGAGGGGCGGAGGTTGCAGTGAGCCGAGATCGCACCACTGCACTCCAGCAGCCTGGGTGACAGAGCGAGATTCTGTCTCAAAAAAAAAAAAAAAAATTAGGACATAGGCTGTTTATTAACAATAAACTTTGCATGGTAATGTTATGTGATTTTAATTTGGGAGAGGTTTTATATATATATATATTCTAGAGTTCTACAATTAATATGCATTATTTTATAATTACAAAAACAATATGTATTTTTAAATAATGATTTTTTGATATTGAATACTCAGAGTCTATGTTAGTGTACTATGTTTAATCTAACGTGTATTCCCAAAACTTGGTGAATATTTTTTGTAAATCAAACTCTGTTTTCTCTAGCTCACCACACACTACTAGGTAAAGACACAATCTAAGGCCTTTTGTAGTGTGAATAATCTTTTGTAATCTATCCATAGTTTACTTGATTCAAAAGTTAAGAGTTTCAAAATGGAGCTATATTCTATATTTTGCGTGTCCTTGCTGGTTCGAGTATGCCTTCCATCCAATGTCTGAGCCAGATTTTTGGTATCTGAATGAATGGTATTCTGATCAAAGATGGGATGAAAGAACTTAGAATCCTGTGGATAGAACCTCACTCAGGCCAGTGCGGAAAATCAGGCATGCCAGTTCTTCAGCCAGGTGACTTGTATTGCTTTCTTCTTATTACCTTGACTTGAACATCCTGGAGACCCCACCTTCTCCTGGACACTCTTACCATGGGCTATCAAAATTTCATTAGGGGAGGGGTGTATCTAGGGAAGAAAATGTCTTTAAAAAGATGCCTTAGTAGGGTGATAACGAAAAAAAAAAAAAAGATTTGAGATACACTGTTTTAAGATGTCATAAAGAAGCTTAAAGCTGGGCACCGTGGCTCACGCCTGTAATCCCAGCACTTTGGGAGGCCGAGACGGGTGGATTACGAGGTCAGGAGATCAAGACCATCCTGGCTAACACGGTGAAACCCCGTCTCTACTGAAAATACAAAAAATTAGCCGGGCGTGGTGGCGGGCGCCTGTAGTCTCAGCTACTCGGGAGGCTGAGGCAGGAGAATGGAGTGAACCCGGGAGGCGGAGCTTGCAGTGAGCGGAGATCGTGCCACTGCACTCCAGCCTGGGCTGAGTGAGACTCCATCTCAAAAAAAAAAAAAAAAGAAGAAGCAGCAGCAGCAGCAGCTTAAGAAAACTAGTGGAAGAAACCAGGATGCCTTGACAGAGGATGTAAAATCTGAAAAGGGACTTGACACTGAAAAGGATTTGGGTTGTTGGAGATTCGGGGAGGAGAGGTCTCTAGGTGGAGGGAATGGGTGAAGGGGATTACGGAGGTAGGAAAAGGGCTATCCTCCAGCTAAAAGAGCGAATATTTCACTCCCAGTGGAGCAGAGGCCCAAAGCAGGGAGTCCTGGAAGCTTCCACAGGAAGTACAGACCATTTCCTATGCATGTAAAATATCTCCCGAACTAGACCTGCTCTTCTAGGTCTGTTGCTTCTTTCTAGCTTCACCTCCCTGGGAGTCCTATATGTAGCCAGAATATGAGCAAACTGCATTAGGAACATTTTGGCTTTGACCACACCTTTGTAATTAGCACTTCCTCCCCATCACTGTCCAGGGTCGTGCTCCTTTTCCCCTGGCTGCTCAGGGTCTGTGCAAGAGCACACTTTGGTGATCATGGTGTCTTCTCTACAGGCTGTGTGTCATTGCTACTCATATGTGGGACTTTTGCTATATATATTCTCCGTGGAAAGGGGAGCTCCCACTTGGGAGAGGAGGCTAGAGCGGGGCTGGGGCTGAGAAACTGGACTGAGACAGGTTTGTGCACTTACTGGGATCTGGCTGATGTCAATAGTCTCTGCTATGCAAATGAGCAAAAAACAAAAAAATAAAAAAAAAAAATTTAAAAAGCCAACTGTCTTGTCTAGACCAGAAACCAGAACTCAGTGGGAGGTCGCTAAAGGGTGTGGTGCAGCTGGAAACAGAAAAATTCATTTCATCTGGCCTTAAACAGAACAGGATATTCATCAGACTAGCTTCAGGGAGGCAGGAAACAGCACAGAGCCCAGGGGCCAAAAAGTTGCTAAGAGACCAAGAGCAAGAGCTGCTCACAGACTCCTGTCAGGCAAATGAGGGCTGGGAATTGGAGATCGAGCATCAGGAGAAAATGTGTACTTTGCACATCGATTTTTAGCGATGCTTTCTGTTTCATTTATTTCCTTTTGGAAATCGTTGAACCTTCATTGGCCTGGGAATCAGACTGTTCTTTCCTAGCCCATTCAGCTTCCCACTCTCAGAGAGGACTTTTCTACATCGTGTCTCTCTGCAAAGCTCCTTGCTCTGCCTTAATCTTCCTGCTGAGGAAACTGGTGCAAACGGAAGAGAAGGTCCACAGACTCCCACCATAGGCGCCCGCTCCCAGCAGCAGCCCCCACATCTTCTGCTCACCCACTTGCTGCCATTCTTTTTCCTGTCAAAAGCCAATTCAGGAGGCGGTGGAGGGGGGGGGGGGGGCGGGGCATGCACCTGTAGTCCCAAGCAACTTGGGAGGCTGAAGCAGGTGGATTGCTTGAGCCCAGGAGTTCGAGGTCACAGTGAGTAAGAACCCATCTCTTTAAATAAATAAATAAATGGAAAAAAAGAAGAAAACAAAAAAGTCATTTTAATTGTGCACTAGACCCTGTCCTGTGACTCAAGGACATCCTCAGCTGTTCTCCGCTCATTCTAAACACCAGTTTCTCTCCTGTTCTATGTCACTCCCATCAGCTTACAAACATGTTATGTCTCCCATTTTTAAAATTTTTTTATATTTGTTAACTGAAAGTGTTATATAATATTTCTCCCATTTTGAACAACAATAAAAACAAATATCTCTTAACAGTCATCACAGTTCTTCGTTCCTCTGTCTTCAAAAGAATTACCCCAAACTTTCCTAATTGCGGTGGCTGCGTCCCTGTCTTCATCCTAACTGACCTGTCAGTAACACAAGGCCCTGGCTCTGGCTACCTCCTCTTTTGCTTCCAGGATCCACATTCACTTCATTTTCCTCTCTATATCTTTCCTTTTAAAAAAAAAAAAGAGAGAGAGAGAGAGAGAGAGAGAGATAAGGTCTTTCTTTTTGCTCGGGCTGGAGTGCAGTCTGAATTCATTATAGCCTGAAACTCCTGGCTCAAGGGATTGATCCTTCTGCCTCAGCCCAGCCAAGCACTGGGATTACAGGCATGAGCCACTACGCCAGGCTTTCTTTTCCCCTTTTGTCACTGGCTGCCCCTCAGTCCCCTGGGCTGCTCCCTCTGCTCTACTCTTCAATGAAGGAAGGCATATTCATTTTCTGTTGCTGCTGTACAAGTTGCCACAAACTCGGTGTCTTAAACAATACAAATTTATTATCTTACGGTTCTGGAGGTCAAAAGTCCAATATGGCTGGGTGCAGTGGCTCATGCCTGTAATCCCAGCACTTTGGGAGGCCAAGGCGGGCGGATCACGAGGTCAGGAGTTTGAGACCAGCCTAACCAATATGGTGAAACCCTGTCTCTACTAAAAAAATACAAAAATTAGCCAGGCGTGGTGGCACGCACCTGCAGTCCCAGCTACTCGGGAGGCTGAGACAAGAGAATCGCTTGAACCCGGGAGGCAGATGTTGCAGTGAGCTAAGATCACGCCACTGCATTCCAGCATGGGCAACAGAGTGAGACTGCATCTCAAAAAGAAAAAAAAGTCCAATATGGGTCTCCCTGGGCTAAAGAGGTGTCCGCAGAGCTGTATTAACTTCTGCAGGCTCTAGGGGAGAATCTATATCTTTGCTGTTTCCAGCTCCTGGAGGCTGCCTGCATTCCTTGGCTCTTGGTTCCCTTACTCCATCTTCAAAGCCAGCAACATTACACCTCTGACTCTTCTTCCATCGTTAACAGATTTCTCTGACCATAGCGGGGAAAGGGTCTCCACTTTTAAGAACCCATGTGATTAGATTGGGTTCATCTGGAAAATCCAGGATAATCTCCTCATCCAAAAGTCCTTAAACTTCATCACATCTGCAAAGTCCCTTTGCCATTTATGATAACACAGTAACAGGTTCAGGAGCCTGGACATCTTTGGAGGCTGTTATTCTGCCTCCGCAGGCATTGGTCTTCTTCTATCTACTCTCACAGTCTGATATCCAGGCTCATGGATAACACTAGTCAGTGACTCCCAAATCTCTCCAACTCCTTCCTCTCTGCCAGACTAAATTTCTTTACTCCACTGATGGTGAGATCCCTCCAATCAGCTGCCTAATAAGTCACAAACTCAATCTGTACAAAACCAAATGCCTGATCTTCCCCCCAAATATGCTTCTTCCCACAACCCTAGACTTTGCCATCTCTGTTGGTGGTAGATTTTCAGTTGCCTAGTCCAACAATCTCGGAACTATGTTTGACTCCTCTTTTTCTCTCCCATACACGTCATTCATTCCATGTATCAGAAAATCTTGTCTTTACCTTAGAAGTATATACCAGATTGCTTCAAAATAATTCAGCATTTGTTGGGGTGGGGAGAAGGCGAGGGGAGAGGGCATTTAAATGAAACAGGTTTACTCATGTTCTGGTAATGGTTGAAGCAGAGTGATGGGTACATGGAGGCTTATTGTATTATACTATTATCTGTACTTTGTGCATGTCTGAAATTTTCCATAATACAATGTTTTTAGTTGCATTGCCATTGAACTCAGCAATCCCATTCCTTTAGAATCTATCCCATACACTGTTTTAAGATGTCATAAAGAAGCTTAAGTCTGGGCACTGTGGCTCACGCCTATAATCCCAGCACTGTGGGAGGCCGAGGCAGGTGGATCACGAGATCAGGAGTTCAAGACCAGCCTGGCCAAGATGGTGAAACCCCATCTCTACTAAAAATACAAAAAAAAAAAAAAAAAATTAGCCAGGTGCAGTGGCAGGTGCCTATAATCCCAGCTACTCAGGAGGCTGAGGCAGGAGAATTGCTTGAACTTGGAGGGCGGAGTTTGCAGTGAGCTGAAATCTCGCCACTGTACTCCAGCCTGGGCAACAAACTGAGATTCCATCTCAAAAAAAAAAAAAAAAAAAGAATCTATCCCATATTAGTAAAAGCAGTAGTGCATACTAATACACATTTATTGGCTGGGTGTGCTGGCTCATGCCTGTAATTCTAACACTTTGAGAGGCCAAGGTGGGAGGATCGCTTGAGCTCAGGAGTTCAAAACCAGCCCAGTCAAGATAGGGAAACCCAGTCTCTTCTAAAAACAGTAAATAACAGAATTAAAAATACATGTACATGGATGTTTACTTTAGCATTGTTTTCAGAGACATAAATAGTGAAAATGAAGTGAAGAGATATCAACATGGATGTGCAGGGATACCTCCTTTTATTGCACTTTGCCTCATTATACCTAACAGACTGCATCTTTTACGACTAATTGAAGGCTGTGACAACCCTGTGTTGAGCCTATTGGCCCCATTTTTCCAACAGCACGTGCTCACTGTGTGTCTTTGTGTCACATTTGGAGAATTCTCACAATATTTCAAACTTTATTATTTTTATAGCTGTTATTGTGATTTGTCATCAGTGATCTTTGATATTACTGTTGCAATCATTTTGGATACCACAACTACACCCATATAAGACAGTGAACTTATTCAAACAATGTGTTTCTGACTGCTCCACCGACCAGCCATTCCCCTGTCTGTCTCCCTCTTCTCAGACCTTCCTGTTCCCTGAGACACAACAATATTGAAATTAGGCCAATTAATAACCTACAATGGTCTCTAAACATTCAAGTGAAAGAAAGAGTCACAAGTCTCTCACTTTAAACCAAAAGCTAGAAAAGATTAAGCTTAGTGAGCAAAACATACCTAAAGTTGAGACAGGCTGAAAGCTAGGCAAGTTGTGGATGCAAAGAAATAGTTCTTGAAGGAAATTAAAAGTGCTACTTCAATGAACACATTAATTATAAGAAAGCCAAACAGCCTTATTGCTGATAGGGAGAGAGTTTCAGTGGTCTGGATAAATGATCAAACCAGCCACAACATTCCCTTAAGTCAAAGCCTAATCCAGAGCAAGGCCCTAACGCTGTTCAATTCTATGAAGGCTGAGGGAGGTGAGGAAGTTGTGGCAGAAAAGTGCGAAACTGCTAGAGGTTGATTAATGAGATTTAAAGAAAGAAGCCGTCTCCATAACATAAAAATGCAAGGTGAAGTAGCAAGTGCTGATGTAGAAGCTGCAGCAAGTTATCAAAAAATCTAGCTAAGATCACTGATGAAAGTGGCTATGCTAAACAACAGGTTTTCAGTGTAGACAAAACAGCCTTCTATTGGAAGAAGATGCCACCTAGGACTTTCATAGCTAGAGAGGAGAAGCCAATATCTGTCTTCAAAGCTTCAAAGGACAGGCTGACTCTCTTGTTAGGGGCTAACGAAGCTGATGACTTTAAGTTGAAGCTGATGCTCATCTGCCATTCCAGAATTCCTAGGACTAAATCTACTCTTCCTGTGCTCTATAAATGGAGCAACAATGCCTGGATGACAGCACACCTGTTTACAGCATGATTTACTGAATATTTTAAGCCCACTGTTGAAAACTACTGTCAGGAAAAAATAAAATAAAAAAGGTTTCTCTCAAAATATAATTGCTCATTGACAATGCATCTAAACATCTAAGAGCTCTGATGGAGATGTAAAAGGAAATTAACCTTATTTTCATGCCTGCTAACAAAACATCCATTCTGTAGTCCATGAAGCAAGGAGTAATTTTGACTTTCAAGTCTTATTTTTTAAGAAATAAATTTCATATGGTTTTAGATGCCATAGGTAGTGATTCCTCTGGGCAAAGTAAATTGAAAACCTTCTGGAAAGGATTCACCATTCTAAATATCATTAAGAATATTTGTGATTCATGGGAGGAGGTCAAAATATCAACATACACATGAGTTTGGAAGAAGTTGATTCCAATTCTCATGAATGACTTTGAGGGGTTCAAGACTTTGGTGGAGGAAGTAACTGCAGATGTGGTAGAAATAGCAAGAGAATTAGAATTAGAAATGGAGCCTGAGGATGTGACTGAATTGCTGTAATCTCATGATCAACCTTAACACTCAAGGAGTTGCTTCTTATGGATGAGCAAAGAACATGGTTTCTTGAGATGAAATCTACTCCTGGTGAAGATGCTGTGAATGTTGTTGAAATGACAGCAACACATTTAAGATGACACATAAACTTAGTTGATAAATTAGGGGCAGAGCTTGAGAGGACTGACTCCAATTTTGAAAGAAGCTCTACTGTGGGTAAAAATGCTATCAGATAGCATTGCATGCTACAGAGAAATATTTTGTGAAAGAAAGACCCAATGGATACAGCAAACTTCGTTGTGGTCTTCCTTACACCTTATACAAAAATTAATTCGAGGTGGATTAAAGACTTAAACGTTAGACCTAAAACAATAAAAACCCTAGAAGAAAATCTAGGCAATACCATTCAGGACATAGGCATGGGCAAGGACTTCATGACTAAAACACCAAAAGCAATGGCAGCAAAAAGCCAAAATTGACAAATGGGATCTGATTAAACTAAAGAGCTTCTGCACAGCAAAAGAAACTACCATCAGAGTGAACAGGCAACCTACAGAATGGGAGAAAGTTTTTGCAATCTACTCATCTGACAAAGGGCTAATATCCAGAATCTACAAAAAACTCAAACAAATTTACAAGAAAAAAAACAACCCCATCAAAAAGTGGACGAAGGATATGAACAGACACTTCTCAAAAGAAGACATTTATGCAACCAACAGATGCATGAAAAACTGCTCATCATCACTGGTCATTGGAGAAATGCAAATCAAAACCACAATGAGATACCATCTCACACCCGTTAGAATGGCGATCATTAAAAAGTCAGGAAACAACAGGTGTTGGAGAGGATGTGGAGGAATAGGAACACTTTTACACGGTTGGTGGGACTGTAAACTAGTTCAACCATTGTGGAAGACAGTGTGATGATTCCTCAGGGATCTAGAACTAGAAATACCATTTGACCCAGCCATCCCATTACTGGGTATATACCCAAAGGATTATATATCATGCTGCTATAAAGACACATGCACATGTATGTTTATTGTGGCACTATTCACAATAACAAAGACTTGGAACCAACCCAAATGTCCATCAATGATAGACTGGATTAAGAAAATGTGGCACATATACACCATGGAATACTATGCAGCCATAAAAAGGGATGAGTTCATGTCCTTTGTGGGGACATGGATGCAGCTGGAAACCATGATTCTCAGCAAACTATAGCAAGAACAGAAAACCAAACACTGCATGTTCTCACTAATAGGTAGAAATTGAACAATGGGAACACTTGGACACAGGAAGGGGCATATCACACACCAGGTCCTGTCGTGGGGTGGGCGAGGGGGAGGGATAGCATTAGGAGATATACCTAATGTAAATGACAAATTAATGGGTGCAGAACACCAACATGGCACATGTATACATATGTAACAAACCTGCACATTGTGCACATGTACCCTAGAACTTAAAGTATAATAAATAAAATAAATAAATAAATATTTTTAAAAAAGAAAGAAAAAAGAAACTGCAGGCCACACACAGTGGCTCACACCTATAATCTTAGCACTTTGGGAGTCCAAGGTGGGCAGATCACTTGAACTCAGGAGTTCAAGAGCAGCCTAGGCAACATGGTGATGAAACCCTGTTTTTACAAAAAATACAAAAATTAGTTGGGCGTGGTGGTGTGTGCCTGGAGTCCCAGCTACTAGGGGTGCTGAGGAGGGAGGATTGCTTGAACCCAGGAGACAGAGGTTGCAGTGAGCCAAGATTGTGCTACTGCACTCCAGCCTGGGCAACAAAGTGAGACCCTCTCAGAAAAGCTCAGCTCAAAACCAAAAAACTGCTATCTGATGAGCTTTGTGGCCCATTGTAGTAATCCTACAAATTGCAAAATGGAGGGAGGAGGAGAGGAGGAAGGGAGGGGAGGGAGGGGAAGGAAGAAGGAAGAGGAGGGGGAAGGAAGGAAGGAAGGAAGGAAGGAAGGAAGGAAGGAAGGAAAGAGGAAGGAAGGAGAAAAGAAATTGCCTGTACCCCATCCTTTGGCAATCACCACCCTGATCAGTCAGCAGTCATTAACATGGAGCCAAGACCCTCCACCACCAAAAAGATTAAAGGTTGCTGAAGTCTCAGACAATCATTAGCTTTTTTTTTTTTCTTTTTTTTCCCGAGACGGAGTCTCGCTCTGTCACCTAGGCTGGAGTACAATGGCGTGATCTAGGCTCACTGCAACCTCTGCCTCCTGGGTTCAAGTGATTCTCCTGCCTCAGCCTGCCATGTAGGTGGGACTACAGGTGCATGCTACCATGCTCGGCTAATTTTTGTATTTTTAGTAGAGATGGGGTTTCACCATGCTGGCCAGGCTGGTATGGAACTCCTGACCACGTGATCTGCCCACCTCGGCCTCCCAAAGTGCTGGGATTACAGGCGTGAGCCACTGTGCCTGGCCAAGAATTTTATAGATAAAGTATATGCATTTTGTAGCCATAATGCTATTACACATTTAATAAACTACAGCATGGTGTAAATATAACTTTTATATGCACTGGGACCCAGGAAATGTTTGTGATTTGCTTTATTGCGATAGTCACTTTATGGAGATGGTCTGGAACTGAACCTACAATATCTGTAGGTATGACTGCACAGTGGTTGAATACATTTCTGAATGTACACTGTGAGGCATCTCACTACCACTGTAAGAATTAACTTTATATTAGATGATTTGGTGAAGTTTCCATAATTTACTGATAAGTGAGAAAAGCAAGATGTATCTAATATGATGCAATTTCTATAAAACAGAAATGATAGTAAATCTATTATATATATTCATGCCAAAAATTCAGAACAAATAAGCAAACAAAGTATCCAAGATCTAATGGCTTCTAACCATCTCAATTCCATTAATTGTGCTACAAGCTGCCACTGTCTCTCACCTGGATTCCTACGCTGACCTTCTAACTGTTCTCACTGATTCTACCCCTGCCCTGCACAGTTTGATCTCATCACAGTGACCAAAATGCTCAAAATCTGGCAATGGCTCTCATTTTCACTCAGAGTAAAAGCCGAAGTCCTGACAATTGCCTCTGAGGTTCCACATGATTGCCCAGATGCAGCCCCATCCTTGCTTCTCTGACTTCATAGCCCACTCCCTCTTCCTCACATGGCTCCAGCCACACTGCTCTCCTAGCACACTTCTGCCTCAGGGTCTTTGCTCCGCCTCATTCATCTTCCTGGAAACTCTTGTCTCACATATCTGCTTAGCTTCCTCCCTCAGTTTCTTCAAGTCACCTTTTCAGTGAGGTCCAAAGTGACTTCTCTATTAATAATAATTATTTTTTAAAAACTGCCTCACATCTTCCTGATTTATTTTACCCTGTTTTTTTAAAAAAGGTACTTTTGATATATTATACTACAAAATTGATATAGTTACAATGTTTATGTTTATTGTCTTTCTTCATCAGCAGAATATAAGCTTCTTGAGGACAGAGATCTTTGTTTTTTCATGGATGCACCTCCAGCGCCTAGAACAGTGTCTGGCACAAGCAAGTAAGTAAGATTCAATAAAGATGTCCAGTGCTGCATAAAAAGCTAATCAAGAAGGCAAAGATCTTAATAGAATTTGCCCTGAAAATGCTTTCTTGATGAAAATTCATCAATGTTGCTAGAGATTGCTTTGATATTTAGGGATTTGTTTTGTTTTTGAGATGGCACTTCTCATGCAGAGGGTTGATGTAATCGTTCTCCTCAGTTGAGGCATATTGTCATTGGAAGTCCTTGCAAGGTCCCTCTCTTGTTTGAGAAATTCGTACGTCACCTACTCACCTACCCATCCTCTCCCCCCATCTCCCTATCCATTCACCCATCCATCCCTCCATCCATCCATTCATCCCTTTATTCATACACTTTTCTTTCCATTTCTTAGTTTCATTCCCCTTCCCCCAGATGCAATTGTTTTGATATTTTAGATATGTATCCTTCTTTGGTATATGCTCTGGTATAACATCCATTTTTGTGGACACGTGTCTTAAAATTGTATATATTTAATTCCGTTTCTGCTTTTCTCAACATTTTTAAGATCTAGCCATGTTGCTATCTGTATGTCCGGACTACTGCTTTTAACTGCTTCAGATATATATGACACATTTTACTAATCCAGTTCTCAAGTGATGGATAACCAGATTGCTTCCAACTGTCAACTGCCAAAGCAACCCCATATGTATATGAGAATTCTGTGGGGGATACCTATCCAGGTACAGAACTGAGAAGTTTTCAGAATGACTTTGTCAACCTATACATCCACCCAGTGGCACATGACAATTCCTAAATCCCTGATCCCCAACACCACCTGGCATTATCTAGATGTTTAATTTTTTCCAAGTCTAATAGCTAAAGTGTATTTTCCAGCAGTTATTCTTTTAATTTGCATTTCTCTGAATACCACTAATTTGACTACTTCTATGCTCTTTAGCCTTTTGCATTTAGTGTTTTTGTAGGTTTTTCTCAGGGGGTCCTTTTGCCTAATAATTTGTGCTTTGGAGATTTTGGTTGAAAATGGAAGACAAAGTTGGAAGCGGTGGCACATGACTGTAATCCCAACTGCTCAGGAGACTGAGGCCGGAGGATCGTTTGAGCCCGGGAGTTTGAGGCTGCAGTGAGCAAGGATTATGCCATTGCATTTCAGCATGGAAAACAGAGTGAGATCCTATTTCAAAAGAAAAAAATTATGTCACAGAGTTTTACTTTCCACATTCCATGTCTATCTGTCTGTCTGACTACAGCCAAAATAGGGAGTGTGATGTGGCATCTCATTATGATTTGCATTTTCCCAATAACCAGTAATGTTGACCACTTTTCATGTTCTTATTGGCATTAATAATGGAAAAATGTCTGTTCAAATCTTTTGCCCATTTAAAAAACTGGGTTGTCTGCCTTTCTTCACTTTATTTGAAAGCCCCATTCTTGACTGAAAATTCCTCCAATCCTGGTATCATCAGAAGCTTCGGAATTAGACAGATACTCCCGCTACCAGCATCAGCACCAAAATTCCCCTCTGGTAGGGCTATTGCTTCTCCCTCCATTACTCCTTTGTCTGCAACTAGGAAGGAAAACTAGGATACCTACGACATTCTCTGTAAGTACCACCAGGAAGGGCCCGGATTCACTATACAAGATAGAGGTCTTCCAATGATGTTCCTGAAAAATCCTGGCATCCTCAAGCCAGATCAAGGTTTTCTGCAGCTGAAGTAGTATAAGTCTAAAGTCATTTCCTAGACTTTCAGAGAAAAAAAGTAATGACTATGTTTTCTAATTTTAACTGTTTCTCCTGGAATTTCTACTTCAAACTGAAGTGCCTATTTTTACTTGCTTATGCTAGAAATTAATATAACTTGATGCATAACTTATCAAAAAATTATGTATTTTATTTGCAGAGTACAAATATCATTATTTCATTATGTTCTGCAGAAAACACAAGGACCCTAGATGCTGAACAATTTTGAGGACCATAAATGCAAGAAATAGAAAGGACTTAGAAGACATTATTCTCCTTCACAAAGTGTGGCACCACTGCTCCCCCCAGGCACTCAGGATGAAATATCATTGATGATTTGCTCTTTCTTCTTCCCCACCTCATTCAACCACTCATCACTTTCTAGAATATTTGCAATGCTGTCTTTTCATCTCCATCTTATTTGCCATTGCCCAGGTCCAGGGCCTCTAATTCCCCCTTCTGGGCTACTGTAATATTAAAGCCCTAATTGGTGTCCTTGCCTCCAGCCCCTACACTGCTACTGAGTAGTGAATCACATTTGCAATTAATCAATGTTATAATCAATTACTTCAGTCTCTGCTTTCCCAAGAGAGGGAACTCCATCAAAGAAAAGATGGTGCCCATCCTGTTCAACACTGCATCTGTAATGCCCAGAACAAAGACTGGCGTGAGATTGGAAAGGCAGTGGGTCAATGAAACAATGAATGAAGAACAAACATACGAATAATTTCAAACTGCAAAAGTATATATCACACAACTCTGGTGACCGTCCTTCCTACCTCCACAGCAGAAAAGATAAAGTCCATACTCCCCAGCTTGGCACACAAGGCCCTCCTTGACTTGACTTCTCTACCACTCCTTGCTTATCTCAGCCACTCCCTTCCTTGAATTTTATGTATCAAAATATCTTGGAAAATTCCATACTCTTTATCTCTTCTATGTCTCAGCTCACTTCCTTGTGCCTGGAATGTCCTTACCCAATACTCCATCCTCTATCTCCTTTTCACCAAACTCTTTTCTCCTTTTTAAAAGTATAGAGAACACTGTCCATTGTGTTCTACCACATGGATTTAGCAAAGCTAAGCATTTTGCCATATTCACTCCAACTTTTCTTTAAGAAATAAAGCACTGTAAATACAGTTGAACCTCCTTCTTTAATGTCATCCCCTTCTCTTTTTCTTCAGAGGCATCTGTTATCTTGCTTTTGGTGTTAACCATTCACATATATATATTTCATATTTTTAATTGGGATTTTGAAAGCCACCCCACCCCCACTGGTGACTCTGATGTTTTAGCCTAGATGAAGAGTAGTCCAAAGTCCAGAGAGGTCAAGACTTACATGAGGTCACTTAGCAAGGTAAGACCAAGATAGCTCACAAGCCCAGGACTCCTGTCTCCTAGTTTGTGTTTTCCCAATACACCATGGTGCATCTTTTAAACAGTGTGTGTAGATCCTTTTGCCACTCATAAGTGTGATGATTGGGTTTGCATGCTCATATGTAAGATGTGTTTCCCTCAAACCTTGCTATAATATCAGCACAGTACCTATCTGACACGAAAAACATAAAATAAAAAATTTTTAAATGGGCTGGGTGTGGTGGCTCACACCTGTAATCCCAGCACTTCAGGAGGCCAAGGCAGGTGGGTCACTTGAGGTCAGGAGTTTGAAACCAGCCAGACCCATATGGTGAAACCCCATCTCTACTAAAAATACAAAAATTAGCCAGGCATGGTGGTGGGCGCCTGTAATCCCAGCTACTTGGGAGGCTGAGGTGGGAGAATCGCTTGAACCTAGAAGATGGAGGTTGCAGTGAGCCGAAATAGTGTCACTGAACTCCAGCCTGGATAACAAATCTGGACTTCATCTTCAAAAAAAAAAATTATAATAATGTATATGAATGAAATAGATACCATACACTATGTCTCAGAGATAGCGCTAGACATATATATACACACACACGCACATATATATATATATGTATGTGTATTAGTTCATCCAACCCTCACTCTAGAGAAGAGAAACTGACACTCTGAGAAGAGGTGAAGTCACCTTCCCTGTGTTACCCAGCTAGCAGGTAGCAGAGGTAAAATTGGCCCCCCAGGGCTGCCTGACTTCTAATGCTGCCCTCTAGTGGGGACAGTATGGAAAAGACATGAGTTTTGAAAGCAGAAACCCCAAGATTTGTGTCTGGTTCCTCCCATCCCTGCCCAGAGAATCCTGGGTAAGTTAAGTTCATTTAAAATACCATTTACTGAATCTTTACTAAGCACCAGCAATCTTTACACATCACCTCATTTAGTTCCCACAACCACATTCAAAGAGAAATATTATTTTTTCTCCATTTTCAGAGGGAGAAATTGAGACTCGGGGAGAACATACCATTAACAAGGAGCAAAGCCTGAAGCAGGACTCAGGATCACCAGCTCCAGAGACTGTGCCCCGAAATACCCCCAGCATCCTTTTTTTTTCTTCCTCTCATGGCTTGTTTTTTCAATTTCATTTTTGAAATTATCATGTAGTTTGTATATAACACATCTGATTAAAGTCTTATAGCCAAAATATACAGAAACCTCTTAAAACTTAATAAGAAAACAAATTCTCCAATTAAAAATGAGCAAGAGAGCTGAACACACATTTTATTAAAGAAGATATACAGATGGAAAATAAGCATAGGAAAAGGTGTTCAATGTCGTTTGTCATTAGAAAAAATACAAATTAAAACCACAATGGGATACCACTACATACCTATTAAAATGGCTAAAATCCATAAATCTGAAAATACCAAAGACAAAGATGCAGAGAAATAGGAACTCTCATATTTTCTTGGTGGGAATACAAAATGGTGTAGTCACTTTGGAAACATTTAACAGTCCTTGAAATGTTAAACATAGTCACCTTATGACCAACATTTCCACTCCTGTATGTATAATCAACAGAATTGAAAATATATGTCCACACACACAAAAAAGTGTTTAAAATGTTCATAGCAATGGGCATGGTGGCACATGCCTAAAGTCCCAGCTACTTGGGAGGCTGAGGCAGAAAGATTCCCTGGCCCAGGAGCTCCAGGTCACAGTGTGCTGTGATCTTGTCTGCGAATAGCCATTGCATTCCAGCCTGGGCAACACAGAAGGACTCCATTGCTAAAAAAAAGAAGAAATGAAATGTTCACAGCATCATTACTGACAACAGTCAAAAAGTGGAAGCAACCCAAATGTTCATTAACTTATGAGTGGATATGCAAAACGTGGCATATCCATACAATAGCATATTATTCGGTGATAAAAAAGAATAAAGTACTTATACTTGCTACAGCGTGGAGGAACCTTGAAAATAGTACGCTAAGTGAAAGAAGCCATTTACTAAAGGCTACATGTTGGATGATTCCATTTATGAAATGTCCACAATAGGCAAATCCATAGGGACAGAAAGCTTGCCAGAGGATTGGGGGAGAAGATAAATGGCAGCGACTGTTAGAGGGTGTGGGATATCTTTATGGGGTGAAGAAAATGTTCTAAATGTAGGTAACGGTGATAGTTGCACAACCGAGGAAATATCTTTAAAATCATTGAATTGTACACTCTGAAGGAGTAGATTGCATTGTATATGAATTATATGTCTATTCAGATAAAGTTATTAAAAATATAAAGTTGTAAAAAATGAAGTAAGGCCAACAAATATTGAAAACAATGGTGCAGAGCCAGAGTTGTGAGGCAGCCAGAAGTGTATTTTTGGTGCAAGCAGCGAGGCCACCATCCTGGCAGAAGTGCGCTTGCTCAAAGATTGTTTTAATGACCTAGTTAAGAATGGCTTAGGGCAGGAAAAAAAAAAAAAAAAAAGAATGGCTGTGATGAGATTGGCT